>NC_088402.1:28339014-28396514 GCF_034236695.1 Oncorhynchus nerka
ATCACCCTCTGTCTTCTTCCTGTGGTGTAGCTGTGGAGCCAGGCTAGTATCCATCACCCTCTGTCTTCTTCCTGTGGTGTAGCTGTGGAACCAGGCTAGTAACCATCACCCTCTGTCTTCTTCCGGTGGTGTAGCTGTGAACCAGGCTAGTAGCCATCACCCTCTGTCTTCTTCCTGTGAGTAGCTGTGGAGCCAGGCTAGTAACCATCACCCTCTGACTTCTTCCTGTGGTGTAGCTGTGGAGCCAGGCTAGTAACCATCACCCTCTGTTTTCTTCCTGTGATGTAGCTGTGAACCAGGCTAGTAACCATCACCCTCTGTTTTCTACCTGTGGTGTAGCTGTGGAGCCAGGCTAGTAACCATCACCCTCTGTCTTCTTCCTGTGGTGTAGCTGTGGAGCCAGGCTAGTAACCATCATCCTCTGTCTTCTTCCTGTGATGTAGCTGTGAACCAGGCTGTAACCATCACCCTCTGTCTTCTCCTGGTGGTGTAGCTGCTGAGCCAGGCTAGTAGCCATCACCCTCTGTCTTCTTCCTGTGGAGCCAGGCTAGTAACCATCACCCTCTGTCTTCTTCCTGTGGTGTAGCTGCTGAGCCAGGCTAGTAACCATCACCCTCTGTTTTCTTCCCGTGATGTAGCTGTGAACCAGGCTAGTAACCATCACCCTCTGTTTTCTACCTGTGGTGTAGCTGTGGAGCCAGGCTAGTAACCATCACCCTCTGTCTTCTTCCTGTGGTATAGCTGCGGAGCCAGGCTAGTAACCATCATCCTCTGTCTTCTTTCTGTGATGTAGCTGTGAACCAGGCTATTAACCATCACCCTCTGTCTTCTACCTGTGGTGTAGCTGCTGAGCCAGGCTAGTAACCATCACCCTCTGTCTTCTTCCGGTGGTGTAGCTGTGGAGCCAGGCTAGTAACCATCACCCTCTGTCTTCTTCCTGTGGAGCCAGGCTAGTAACCATCACCCTCTGTCTTCTTCCTGTGGTGTAGCTGCTGAGCCAGGCTAGTAACCATCACCCTCTGTCTTCTTCCGGTGGTGTAGCTGTGGAGCCAGGCTAGTAACCATCACCCTCTGTCTTCTTCCTGTGGAGCCAGGCTAGTAACCATCACCCTCGGTCTTCTTCCTGTGGTGTAGCTGCTGAGCCAGGCTAGTAACCATCACCCTCGGTCTTCTTCCTGTAGTGTAGCTGTGGAGCCAGGCTAGTAACCATCACCCTCTGTCTTCTTCCTGTAGTGTAGCTGTGGAGCCAGGCTAGTAACCATCACCCTCTGTCTTCTTCCTGTGGTGTAGCTGTGGAGCCAGGCTATTAACCATCACCCTCTGTCTTCTACCTGTGGTGTAGCTGCTGAGCCAGGCTAGTAACCATCACCCTCTGTCTTCTACCTGTAGTGTAGCTGTGGAGCCAGGCTAGTAACCATCACCCTCTGTCTTCTTCCTGTGGTGTAGCTGTGGAGCCAGGCTATTAACCATCACCCTCTGTCTTCTACCTGTGGTGTAGCTGCTGAGCCAGGCTAGTAACCATCACCCTCTTTCTTCTTCCTGTGGTGTAGCTGTGGAGCCAGGCTAGTAACCATCACCCTCTTTCTTCTACCTGTGGTGTAGCTGCTGAGCCAGGCTAGTAACCATCACCCTCTTTCTTCTTCCGGTGGTGTAGCTGTGGAGCCAGGCTAGTAACCATCACCCTCTGTCTTCTACCTGTGGTGTAGCTGTGGAGCCAGGCTAGTAACCATCACCCTCTGTCTTCTACCTGTGGTGTAGCTGCCAGGCTGTAATCATCACCCTCTGTCTTCTACCTGGCTGTGAACCAGGCTAGTAACCTTCACCTCTGTCTTCCTGGTGTAGCTGTGAACCAGGCTAGTAACCATCACCCTCTGTTTTCTACCTGTGATGTAGCTGTGGAGACAGGCGAGTAACCATCACCCTCTGTCTTCTTCCTGTGGTGTAGCTGTGGAGCCAGGCTAGTAACCATCACCCTCTGTCTTCTTCCTGTGGTGTAGCTGCTGAGCCAGGCTATTAACCATCACCCTCTGTCTTCTACCTGTGGTGTAGCTGCTGAGCCAGGCTAGTAACCATCACCCTCTGTCTTCTTCCTGTGGTGTAGCTGTGGAGCCAGGCTAGTAACCATCACCCTCTGTCTTCTAGTAACCATCACCTCTTCTTCTTCCGGTGGTGTAGCTGTGGAGCCAGGCTAGTAACCATCACCCTCTGTCTTCTACCTGTGGTGTAGCTGGAGCCAGGCTAGTAACCATCACCCTCTGTCTTCTACCTGTGGTGTAGCTGTGAGCCAGGCTAGTAATCATCACCCTCTGTCTTCTACCTGTGGTGTAGCTGAACCAGGCTAGTAACCTTCACCTTCTGTCTTCTCCCGGATGGTGTAGCTGTGGAGCCAGGCTAGTAATCATCACCTCTGTCTTCTTCCTGTGTAGCTGTGGAGCCAGGCTAGTAACCATCACCTCTGTCTTCTACCTGTGGTGTAGCTGCTGAGCCAGGCTAGTAACCATCACCCTCTGTCTTCTATCTGTGGTGTAGCTGTGAACCAGGCTAGTAACCATCACCCTCTGTTTTCTACCTGTGATGTAGCTGTGGAGACAGGCGAGTAACCATCACCCTCTGTCTTCTTCCTGTGGTGTAGCTGTGGAGCCAGGCTAGTAACCATCACCCTCTTTCTTCTTCCTGTGGAGCCAGGCTAGTAACCATCACCCTCTGTCTTCTTCCGGTGGTGTAGCTGTGGAGCCAGACTAGTAACCATCACCCTCTGTCTTCTACCTGTGGTGTAGCTGTGAACCAGGCTAGTAACCATCACCCTCTGTCTTCTACCTGTGGTGTAGCTGTGAACCAGGCTAGTAACCATCACCCTCTGTCTTCTTCCTGTGGAGCCAGGCTAGTAACCATCACCCTCTGTCTTCTATCTGTGGTGTAGCTGTGAACCAGGCTAGTAACCATCACCCTCTGTCTTCTTCCTGTGGAGCCAGGCTAGTAACCATCACCCTCTGTCTTCTACCTGTGGTGTAGCTGTGAACCAGGCTAGTAACCATCACCCTCTGTTTTCTTTACGTGATGTAGCTGTGAACCAGGCTAGTAACCATCACCCTCTGTTTTCTACCTGTGGTGTAGCTGTGGAGACAGGCTAGTAACCATCACCCTCCGTCTTCTTCCTGTGGTGTAGCTGTGGAGCCAGGCTAGTAACCATCACCCTCTTTCTTCTTCCTGTGGAGCCAGGCTAGTAACCATCACCCTCTGTCTTCTTCCGGTGGTGTAGCTGTGGAGCCAGGCTAGTAACCATCACCCTCTGTCTTCTTCCTGTGGAGCCAGGCTAGTAACCATCACCCTCTGTCTTCTACCTGTGGTGTAGCTGTGAACCAGGCTAGTAACCATCACCCTCTGTCTTCTTCCTGTGGTGTAGCTGTGAACCAGGCTAGTAACCATCACCCTCTGTCTTCTTTCTGTGGTGTAGCTGTGGAGACAGGCTAGTAACCATCACCCTCCGTCTTCTTCCTGTGGTGTAGCTGTGGAGCCAGGCTAGTAACCATCACCCTCTGTCTTCTTCCTGTGGAGCCAGGCTAGTAACCATCACCCTCTGTCTTCTACCTGTGGTGTAGCTGTGAACCAGGCTAGTAACCATCACCCTCTGTCTTCTTCCTGTGGTGTAGCTGTGGAGCCAGGCTAGTAACCATCACCCTCTGTCTTCTTCCTGTGGTGTAGCTGTGGAGCCAGGCTAGTAACCATCACCCTCTGTCTTCTACCTGTGGTGTAGCTGTGGAGCCAGGATAGTAACCATCACCCTCTGTCTTCTTCCTGTGGTGTAGCTGCTTAGCCAGGCTAGTAACCTTCACCTTCTGTCTTCTTCCGGTGGTGTAGCTGTGGAGCCAGGCTAGTAATCATCACCCTCTGTTTTCTTCCTGTGGTGTAGCTGTGGAGCCAGACTAGTAACCATCACCCTCTGTCTTCTACCTGTAGTGTAGCTGTGGAGCCAGGCTAGTAACCATCACCCTCTGTCTTCTACCTGTAGTGTAGCTGTGGAGCCAGACTAGTAACCATCACCCTCTGTCTTCTACCTGTAGTGTAGCTGTGGAGCCAGGCTAGTAACCATCACCCTCTGTCTTCTACCTGTGGTGTAGCTGTGAACCAGGCTAGTAACCATCACCCTCTGACTTCTTCCTGTGGTGTAGCTGTGAACCAGGCTAGTAACCACCACCCTCTGTTTACTTCCCGTGATGTAGCTGTGAACCAGGCTAGTAACCATCACCCTCTGTTTTCTACCTGTGGTGTAGCTGTGGAGCCAGGCTAGTAACCATCACCCTCTGTCTTCTTCCTGTGGTGTAGCTGTGAACCAGGCTAGTAACCATCACCCTCTGTCTTCTTCCTGTGGAGCCAGGCTAGTAACCATCACCCTCTGTCTTCTACCTGTGGTGTAGCTGTGAACCAGGCTAGTAACCATCACCCTCTGTCTTCTTCCTGTGGTGTAGCTGTGGAGCCAGGCTAGTAACCATCACCCTCTGTCTTCTTCCTGTGGTGTAGCTGTGGAGCCAGGATAGTAACCATCACCCTCTGTCTTCTTCCTGTGGTGTAGCTGTTAGCCAGGCTAGTAACCTTCACCTTCTGTCTTCTTCCTGTGGTGTAGCTGTGGAGCCAGGCTAGTAATCATCACCCTCTGTCTTCTTCCTGTGGTGTAGCTGTGGAGCCAGACTAGTAACCATCACCCTCTGTCTTCTACCTGTAGTGTAGATGTGGAGCCAGGCTAGTAACCATCACCCTCTGTCTTCTACCTGTAGTGTAGCTGTGGAGCCAGGCTAGTAACCATCACCCTCTGTCTTCTACCTGTGGTGTAGCTGTGGAACCAGGCTAGTAACCATCACCCTCTGACTTCTTCCTGTGGTGTAGCTGTGAACCAGGCTAGTAACCATTACCCTCTGACTTCTTCCTGTGGTGTAGCTGTGAACCAGGCTAGTAACCACCACTCTCTGACTTCTTCCTGTGATGTAGCTGTGAACCAGGCTAGTAACCATCACCCTCTGTCTTCTACCTGTGGTGTAGCTGTGAGCCAGGCTAGTAACCATCACCCTCTGTCTTCTTCCTGTGGTGTAGCTGTGGAGCCAGGCTAGTAACCATCACCCTCTGTCTTCTTCCTGTGGTGTAGCTGTGAACCAGGCTAGTAACCATCACCCTCTGTCTTCTTCCTGTGGTGTAGCTGTGAACCAGGCTAGTAACCATCACCCTCTGTCTTCTACCTGTGGTGTAGCTGTGGAGCCAGGCTAGTAACCATCACCCTCTGTCTTCTTCCTGTGGTATAGCTGTGAACCAGGCTAGTAACCATCACCCTCTGTCTTCTTCCTGTGGAGCCAGGCTAGTAACCATCACCCTCTGTCTTCTACCTGTGGTGTAGCTGTGAACCAGGCTAGTAACCATCACCCTCTGTCTTCTTCCTGTGGTGTAGCTGTGGAGCCAGGCTAGTAACCATCACCCTCTGTCTTCTTCCTGTGGTGTAGCTGTGGAGCCAGGATAGTAACCATCACCCTCTGTCTTCTTCCTGTGGTGTAGCTGCTTAGCCAGGCTAGTAACCTTCACCTTCTGTCTTCTTCCGGTGGTGTAGCTGTGGAGCCAGGCTAGTAATCATCACCCTCTGTCTTCTTCCTGTGGTGTAGCTGTGGAGCCAGACTAGTAACCATCACCCTCTGTCTTCTACCTGTAGTGTAGATGTGGAGCCAGGCTAGTAACCATCACCCTCTGTCTTCTACCTGTAGTGTAGCTGTGGAGCCAGGCTAGTAACCATCACCCTCTGTCTTCTACCTGTGGTGTAGCTGTGAACCAGGCTAGTAACCATCACCCTCTGACTTCTTCCTGTGGTGTAGCTGTGAACCAGGCTAGTAACCATTACCCTCTGACTTCTTCCTGTGGTGTAGCTGTGAACCAGGCTAGTAACCACCACTCTCTGTTTACTTCCCGTGATGTAGCTGTGAACCAGGCTAGTAACCATCACCCTCTGTTTTCTACCTGTGGTGTAGCTGTGGAGCCAGGCTAGTAACCATCACCCTCTGTCTTCTTCCTGTGGTGTAGCTGTGAACCAGGCTAGTAACCATCACCCTCTGTCTTCTACCTGTGGTGTAGCTGCTGAGCCAGGCTATTAACCATCACCCTCTGTCTTCTTCCTGTGGTGTAGCTGTGGAGCCAGGCTAGTAACCATCACCCTCTGTCTTCTTCCTGTGGTGTAGCTGTGAACCAGGCTAGTAACCATCACCCTCTGTCTTCTTCCTGTGGTTTAGCTGTGGAGCCAGGCTAGTAACCATCACCCTCTGTCTTCTTCCTGTGGTGTAGCTGTGAACCAGGCTAGTAACCATCACCCTCTGTCTTCTTCCTGTGGTGTAGCTGTGGAGCCAGGCTAGTAACCATCACCCCCTGTCTTCTTCCTGTGGTGTAGCTGTGAACCAGGCTAGTAACCATCACCCTCTGTCTTCTTCCTGTGGTGTAGCTGTGAACCAGGCTAGTAACCATCACCCTCTGTCTTCTTCCTGTGGAGCCAGGCTAGTAACCATCACCCTCTGTCTTCTACCTGTGGTGTAGCTGTGAACCAGGCTAGTAACCATCACCCTCTGTCTTCTTCCTGTGGTGTAGCTGTGGAGCCAGGCTAGTAACCATCACCCTCTGTCTTCTTCCTGTGGTGTAGCTGTGGAGCCAGGATAGTAACCATCACCCTCTGTCTTCTTCCTGTGGTGTAGCTGCTTAGCCAGGCTAGTAACCTTCACCTTCTGTCTTCTTCCGGTGGTGTAGCTGTGGAGCCAGGCTAGTAATCATCACCCTCTGTCTTCTTCCTGTGGTGTAGCTGTGGAGCCAGACTAGTAACCATCACCCTCTGTCTTCTACCTGTAGTGTAGATGTGGAGCCAGGCTAGTAACCATCACCCTCTGTCTTCTACCTGTAGTGTAGCTGTGGAGCCAGGCTAGTAACCATCACCCTCTGTCTTCTACCTGTGGTGTAGCTGTGAACCAGGCTAGTAACCATCACCCTCTGACTTCTTCCTGTGGTGTAGCTGTGAACCAGGCTAGTAACCATTACCCTCTGACTTCTTCCTGTGGTGTAGCTGTGAACCAGGCTAGTAACCACCACTCTCTGTTTACTTCCCGTGATGTAGCTGTGAACCAGGCTAGTAACCATCACCCTCTGTCTTCTACCTGTGGTGTAGCTGCTGAGCCAGGCTATTAACCATCACCCTCTGTCTTCTTCCTGTGGTGTAGCTGTGGAGCCAGGCTAGTAACCATCACCCTCTGTCTTCTTCCTGTGGTGTAGCTGTGAACCAGGCTAGTAACCACCACCCTCTGTTTACTTCCCGTGATGTAGCTGTGAACCAGGCTAGTAACCATCACCCTCTGTTTTCTACCTGTGGTGTAGCTGTGGAGCCAGGCTAGTAACCATCACCCTCTGTCTTCTTCCTGTGGTGTAGCTGTGAACCAGGCTAGTAACCATCACCCTCTGTCTTCTTCCTGTGGAGCCAGGCTAGTAACCATCACCCTCTGTCTTCTACCTGTGGTGTAGCTGTGAACCAGGCTAGTAACCATCACCCTCTGTCTTCTTCCTGTGGTGTAGCTGTGGAGCCAGGCTAGTAACCATCACCCTCTGTCTTCTTCCTGTGGTGTAGCTGTGGAGCCAGGATAGTAACCATCACCCTCTGTCTTCTTCCTGTGGTGTAGCTGCTTAGCCAGGCTAGTAACCTTCACCTTCTGTCTTCTTCCGGTGGTGTAGCTGTGGAGCCAGGCTAGTAATCATCACCCTCTGTCTTCTTCCTGTGGTGTAGCTGTGGAGCCAGACTAGTAACCATCACCCTCTGTCTTCTACCTGTAGTGTAGATGTGGAGCCAGGCTAGTAACCATCACCCTCTGTCTTCTACCTGTAGTGTAGCTGTGGAGCCAGGCTAGTAACCATCACCCTCTGTCTTCTACCTGTGGTGTAGCTGTGAACCAGGCTAGTAACCATCACCCTCTGACTTCTTCCTGTGGTGTAGCTGTGAACCAGGCTAGTAACCATTACCCTCTGACTTCTTCCTGTGGTGTAGCTGTGAACCAGGCTAGTAACCACACTCTCTGTTTACTTCCCGTGATGTAGCTGTGAACCAGGCTAGTAACCATCACCCTCTGTTTTCTACCTGTGGTGTAGCTGTGGAGCCAGGCTAGTAACCATCACCCTCTGTCTTCTTCCTGTGGTGTAGCTGTGAACCAGGCTAGTAACCATCACCCTCTGTCTTCTACCTGTGGTGTAGCTGCTGAGCCAGGCTAGTAACCATCACCCTCTGTCTTCTTCCTGTGGTGTAGCTGTGGAGCCAGGCTAGTAACCATCACCCTCTGTCTTCTTCCTGTGGTGTAGCTGTGAACCAGGCTAGTAACCATCACCCTCTGTCTTCTTCCTGTGGTTTAGCTGTGGAGCCAGGCTAGTAACCATCACCCTCTGTCTTCTTCCTGTGGTGTAGCTGTGAACCAGGCTAGTAACCATCACCCTCTGTCTTCTTCCTGTGGTGTAGCTGTGGAGCCAGGCTAGTAACCATCACCCCCTGTCTTCTTCCTGTGGTGTAGCTGTGAACCAGGCTAGTAACCATCACCCTCTGTCTTCTACCTGTGGTGTAGCTGCTGAGCCAGGCTATTAACCATCACCCTCTGTCTTCTACCTGTGGTGTAGCTGCTGAGCCAGGCTAGTAACCATCACCATCTTTCTTCTTCCTGTGGTGTAGCTGTGGAGCCAGGCTAGTAACCATCACCCTCTGTCTTCTACCTGTGGTGTAGCTGTGAACCAGGCTAGTAACCATCACCCTCTTCTTCCTGTGGTGTAGCTGTGGAGCCAGGCTGTAATCATCACCCTCTGTCTTCTTCCTGTGTAGCTGTGGAGCCAGGCTAGTAACCATCACCCTCCGTCTTCTTCCTGTGGTGTGGAGCCAGGCTGTAACCATCACCCTCTTTCTTCTTCCTGTGGAGCCAGGCTAGTAACCATCACCCTCTGTCTTCTTCCTGTGGTGTAGCTGTGAGCCAGGCTAGTAACCATCACCCTCTGTCTTCTACCTGTGGTGTAGCTGTGAACCAGGCTAGTAACCATCACCCTCTGTCTTCTACCTGTGGTATAGCTGTGAACCAGGCTAGTAACCATCACCCTCTGTCTTCTTCCTGTGGAGCCAGGCTAGTAACCATCACCCTCTGTCTTCTACCTGTGGTGTAGCTGTGAACCAGGCTAGTAACCATCACCCTCTGTCTTCTACCTGTAGTGTAGCTGTGGAGCCAGACTTGTAACCATCACCCTCTGTCTTCTACCTGTGGTGTAGCTGTGGAGCCAGGCTAGTAACCATCACCCTCTGTCTTCTTCCTGTGGTGTAGCTGCTGAACCAGGCTAGTAACCATCACCCTCTGTCTTCTTCCTGTGGTGTAGCTGTGGAGCCAGGCTAGTAACCATCACCCTCTGTCTTCTACCTGTGGTGTAGCTGTGGAGCCAGGCTAGTAACCATCACCCTCTGTCTTCTTCCTGTGGTGTAGCTGCTGAACCAGGCTAGTAACCATCACCCTCTGTCTTCTTCCTGTGGTGTAGCTGTGGAGCCAGGGTAGTAACCATCACCCTCTGTCTTCTTCCTGTGGTGTAGCTGTGGAGCCAGGCTAGTAACCATCACCCTCTGTCTTCTTCCTGTGGTGTAGCTGTGGAGCCAGGATAGTAACCATCACCCTCTGTCTTCTTCCTGTGGTGTAGCTGTTGAGCCAGGCTAGTAACCATTCACCTTCTGTCTTCTTCCTGGTGTAGCTGTGGAGCCAGGCTAGCTTCTTCCTGTGGTGTAGCTGTGGAGCCAGACTAGTAACCATCACCCTCTGTCTTCTACCTGTGGTGTAGCTGTGGAGCCAGGCTAGTAACCATCACCCTCTGTCTTCTACCTGTAGTGTAGCTGTGGAGCCAGGCTAGTAACCATCACCCTCTGTCTTCTACCTGTGGTGTAGCTGTGAACCAGGCTAGTAACCATCACCCTCTGACTTCTTCCTGTGGTGTAGCTGTGAACCAGGCTAGTAACCATCACCTTCTTCCTGTGGTGTAGCTGTGAACCAGGCTAGTAACCACCACTTCTGTTTACTTCCTGTGGTGTAGCTGTGAACCAGGCTAGTAACCATCACCCTCTGTCTTCTACCTGTGGTGTAGCTGCTGAGCCAGGCTATTAACCATCACCCTCTGTCTTCTTCCTGTGGTGTAGCTGTGGAGCCAGGCTAGTAACCATCACCCTCTGTCTTCTTCCTGTGGTGTAGCTGTGAACCAGGCTAGTAACCACCACCCTCTGTTTACTTCCCGTGATGTAGCTGTGAACCAGGCTAGTAACCATCACCCTCTGTTTTCTACCTGTGGTGTAGCTGTGGAGCCAGGCTAGTAACCATCACCCTCTGTCTTCTTCCTGTGGTGTAGCTGTGAACCAGGCTAGTAACCATCACCCTCTGTCTTCTTCCTGTGGAGCCAGGCTAGTAACCATCACCCTCTGTCTTCTACCTGTGGTGTAGCTGTGAACCAGGCTAGTAACCATCACCCTCTGTCTTCTTCCTGTGGTGTAGCTGTGGAGCCAGGCTAGTAACCATCACCCTCTGTCTTCTTCCTGTGGTGTAGCTGTGGAGCCAGGATAGTAACCATCACCCTCTGTCTTCTTCCTGTGGTGTAGCTGCTTAGCCAGGCTAGTAACCTTCACCTTCTGTCTTCTTCCGGTGGTGTAGCTGTGGAGCCAGGCTAGTAATCATCACCCTCTGTCTTCTTCCTGTGGTGTAGCTGTGGAGCCAGGCTAGTAACCATCACCCTCTGTCTTCTACCTGTAGTGTAGATGTGGAGCCAGGCTAGTAACCATCACCCTCTGTCTTCTACCTGTAGTGTAGCTGTGGAGCCAGGCTAGTAACCATCACCCTCTGTCTTCTACCTGTGGTGTAGCTGTGAACCAGGCTAGTAACCATCACCCTCTGACTTCTTCCTGTGGTGTAGCTGTGAACCAGGCTAGTAACCATTACCCTCTGACTTCTTCCTGTGGTGTAGCTGTGAACCAGGCTAGTAACCACCACTCTCTGTTTACTTCCCGTGATGTAGCTGTGAACCAGGCTAGTAACCATCACCCTCTGTTTTCTACCTGTGGTGTAGCTGTGGAGCCAGGCTAGTAACCATCACCCTCTGTCTTCTTCCTGTGGTGTAGCTGTGAACCAGGCTAGTAACCATCACCCTCTGTCTTCTACCTGTGGTGTAGCTGCTGAGCCAGGCTATTAACCATCACCCTCTGTCTTCTTCCTGTGGTGTAGCTGTGGAGCCAGGCTAGTAACCATCACCCTCTGTCTTCTTCCTGTGGTGTAGCTGTGAACCAGGCTAGTAACCATCACCCTCTGTCTTCTTCCTGTGGTTTAGCTGTGGAGCCAGGCTAGTAACCATCACCCTCTGTCTTCTTCCTGTGGTGTAGCTGTGAACCAGGCTAGTAACCATCACCCTCTGTCTTCTTCCTGTGGTGTAGCTGTGGAGCCAGGCTAGTAACCATCACCCCCTGTCTTCTTCCTGTGGTGTAGCTGTGGAGCCAGGCTAGTAACCATCACCCTCTTTCTTCTTCCTGTGGAGCCAGGCTAGTAACCATCACCCTCTGTCTTCTTCCGGTGGTGTAGCTGTGGAGCCAGGCTAGTAACCATCACCCTCTGTCTTCTACCTGTGGTGTAGCTGCTGAGCCAGGCTAGTAACCATCACCCTCTGTCTTCTACCTGTGGTGTAGCTGTGAACCAGGCTAGTAACCATCACCCTCTGTCTTCTTCCTGTGGAACCCATCACCCTCTGTCTTCTACCTGTGGTGTAGCTGTGAACCAGGCTAGTAACCATCACCCTCTGTCTTCTACCTGTAGTGTAGCTGTGGAGCCAGACTTGTAACCATCACCCTCTGTCTTCTTCCGGTGGTGTAGCTGTGGAGCCAGGCTAGTAACCATCACCCTCTGTCTTCTACCTGTGGTGTAGCTGTGAACCAGGCTAGTAACCATCACCCTCTGTTTTCTACCTGTGGTGTAGCTGTGAACCAGGCTAGTAACCATCACCCTCTGTCTTCTTCCTGTGGAGCCAGGCTAGTAACCATCACCCTCTGTCTTCTACCTGTGGTGTAGCTGTGAACCAGGCTAGTAACCATCACCCTCTGTCTTCTACCTGTAGTGTAGCTGTGGAGCCAGACTTGTAACCATCACCCTCTGTCTTCTACCTGTGGTGTAGCTGTGGAGCCAGGCTAGTAACCATCACCCTCTGTCTTCTTCCTGTGGTGTAGCTGCTGAACCAGGCTAGTAACCATCACCCTCTGTCTTCTTCCTGTGGTGTAGCTGTGGAGCCAGGCTAGTAACCATCACCCTCTGTCTTCTACCTGTGGTGTAGCTGTGGAGCCAGGCTAGTAACCATCACCCTCTGTCTTCTTCCTGTGGTGTAGCTGCTGAACCAGGCTAGTAACCATCACCCTCTGTCTTCTTCCTGTGGTGTAGCTGTGGAGCCAGGCTAGTAACCATCACCCTCTGTCTTCTTCCTGTGGTGTAGCTGTGGAGCCAGGCTAGTAACCATCACCCTCTGTCTTCTACCTGTAGTGTAGCTGTGGAGCCAGGCTAGTAACCATCACCCTCTGTCTTCTTCCTGTGGTGTAGCTGTGGAGCCAGGCTAGTAACCATCACCCTCTGTCTTCTACCTGTGGTGTAGCTGCTGAGCCAGGCTAGTAGCCATCACCCTCTGTCTTCTACCTGTGGTGTAGCTGCTGAGCCAGGCTAGTAACCATCACCCTCTTTCTTCTTCCTGTGGTGTAGCTGTGGAGCCAGGCTAGTAACCATCACCCTCTTTCTTCTACCTGTGGTGTAGCTGTGGAGCCAGGCTAGTAACCATCACCCTCTGTCTTCTTCCTGTGGTGTAGCTGTGAACCAGGCTAGTAACCATCACCCTCTGTCTTCTTCCTGTGGTGTAGCTGCTGAGCCAGGCTAGTAACCATCACCCTCTGTCTTCTACCTGTGGTGTAGCTGTGAACCAGGCTAGTAACCATCACCCTCTGTCTTCTTCCTGTGGTGTAGCTGCTGAGCCAGGCTAGTAACCATCACCCTCTGTCTTCTACCTGTGGTGTAGCTGTGAACCAGGCTAGTAACCATCACCCTCTGTCTTCTTCCTGTGGTGTAGCTGCTGAGCCAGGCTAGTAACCATCACCCTCTGTCTTCTTCCTGTGGTGTAGCTGCTGAGCCAGGCTAGTAACCATCACCCTCTGTCTTCTACCTGTGGTGTAGCTGTGAACCAGGCTAGTAACCATCACCCTCTGTCTTCTTCCTGTGGTGTAGCTGTGGAGCCAGGCTAGTAACCACCACTCTCTGTCTTCTTCCTGTGGTGTAGCTGTGGAGCCAGGCTAGTAACCATCACCCTCTGTCTTCTACCTGTGGTGTAGCTGTGGAGCCAGGCTAGTAGCCATCACCCTCTGTCTTCTACCTGTGGTGTAGCTGTGGAGCCAGGCTCGTAACCATCACCCTCTGTCTTCTTCCTGTGGTGTAGCTGTGGAGCCAGGCTAGTAACCATCACCCTCTGTCTTCTTCCTGTGGTGTAGCTGCTGAGCCAGGCTAGTAACCATCACCCTCTGTCTTCTTCCTGTGGTGTAGCTGTGAACCAGGCTAGTAACCATCACCCTCTTACTTCTTCCTGTGGTGTAGCTGTGGAGCCAGGCTAGTAACCATCACCCTCTATCTTCTTCCTGTGGTGTAGCTGCTGAGCCAGGCTAGTAACCATCACCCTCTGTCTTCTACCTGTGGTGTAGCTGTGGAGCCAGGCTAGTAACCATCACCCTCTGTCTTCTACCTGTGGTGTAGCTGTGAACCAGGCTAGTAACCATCACCCTCTGTCTTCTACCTGTGGTGTAGCTGTGAACCAGGCTAGTAACCATCATCCTCTGTCTTCTTCCTGTGGTGTAGCTGCTGAGCCAGGCTAGTAACCATCACCCTCTGTCTTCTTCCTGTGGTGTAGCTGCTGAGCCAGGCTAGTAACCATCACCCTCTGTCTTCTTCCTGTGGTGTAGCTGCTGAGCCAGGCTAGTAACCATCACCCTCTGTCTTCTTCCTGTGGTGTAGCTGTGGAGCCAGGCTAGTAACCATCACCCTCTGTCTTCTACCTGTGGTGTAGCTGTGGAGCCAGGCTAGTAACCATCACCCTCTGTCTTCTTCCTGTGGTGTAACTGTGAACCAGACTAGTAACCATCACCCTCTGTCTTCTACCTGTGGTGTAGCTGTGGAGCCAGGCTAGTAACCATCACCCTCTGTCTTCTTCCTGTGGTGTAGCTGCTGAGCCAGGCTAGTAACCATTACCCTCTGTCTTCTTCCTGTGTTGTAGCTGTGAACCAGGCTAGTAACCATCACCCTCTGTCTTCTACCTGTGGTGTAGCTGTGAACCAGGCTAGTAACCATCACCCTCTGTCTTCTACCTGTGGTGTAGCTGTGAACCAGGCTAGTAACCATCATCCTCTGTCTTCTTCCTGTGGTGTAGCTGCTGAGCCAGGCTAGTAACCATCACCCTCTGTCTTCTTCCTGTGGTGTAGCTGCTGAGCCAGGCTAGTAACCATCACCCTCTGTCTTCTTCCTGTGGTGTAGCTGCTGAGCCAGGCTAGTAACCATCACCCTCTGTCTTCTTCCTGTGGTGTAGCTGCTTAGCCAGGCTAGTAACCATCACCCTCTGTCTTCTTCCTGTGGTGTAGCTGTGGAGCCAGGCTAGTAACCATCACCCTCTGTCTTCTTCCTGTGGTGTAGCTGCTGAGCCAGGCTAGTAACCATCACCCTCTGTCTTCTACCTGTGGTGTAGCTGTGGAGCCAGGCTAGTAACCATCACCCTCTGTCTTCTACCTGTGGTGTAGCTGTGGAGCCAGGCTAGTAACCATCACCCTCTGTCTTCTTCCTGTGGTGTAACTGTGAACCAGACTAGTAACCATCACCCTCTGTCTTCTACCTGTGGTGTAGCTGTGGAGCCAGGCTAGTAACCATCACCCTCTGTCTTCTTCCTGTGGTGTAGCTGCTGAGCCAGGCTAGTAACCATCACCCTCTGTCTTCTTCCTGTGTTGTAGCTGTGAACCAGGCTAGTAACCATCACCCTCTGTCTTCTACCTGTGGTGTAGCTGTGGAGCCAGGCTAGTAACCATCACCCTCTGTCTTCTTCCTGTGGTGTAACTGTGAACCAGGCTAGTAACCATCACCCTCTGTCTTCTTCCTGTGTTGTAGCTGCTGAGCCAGGCTAGTAACCATCACCCTCTGTCTTCTACCTGTGGTATAGCTGTGGAGCCAGGCTAGTAACCATCACCCTCTGTCTTCTACCTGTGGTGTAGCTGTGAACCAGGCTAGTAACCATCACCCTCTGTCTTCTTCCTGTGGTGTAGCTGTGAACCAGGCTAGTAACCATCACCCTCTGTCTTCTTCCTGTGGTGTAACTGTGAACCAGGCTAGTAACCATCACCCTCTGTCTTCTTCCTGTGTTGTAAGCTGCTGAGCCAGGCTAGTAACCATCACCCTCTGTCTTCTACCTGTGGTATAGCTGTGGAGCCAGGCTAGTAACCATCACCCTCTGTCTTCTACCTGTAGTGTAGCTGTGAACCAGGCTAGTAACCATCACCCTCTGTCTTCTACCTGTGGTGTAGCTGTGAACCAGGCTAGTAACCATCACCCTCTGTCTTCTTCCTGTGGTGTAACTGTGAACCAGGCTAGTAACCATCACCCTCTGTCTTCTACCTGTGGTGTAGCTGTGGAGCCAGGCTAGTAACCATCACCCTCTGTCTTCTACCTGTGGTGTAGCTGTGAACCAGGCTAGTAACCATCACCCTCTGTCTTCTTCCTGTGGTGTAGCTGCTGAGCCAGGCTAGTAACCATCACCCTCTGTCTTCTACCTGTGGTGTAGCTGTGAACCAGGCTAGTAACCATCACCCTCTGTCTTCTTCCTGTGGTGTAGCTGCTGAGCCAGGCTAGTAACCATCACCCTCTGTCTTCTACCTGTGGTGTAGCTGTGCACCAGGCTAGTAACCATCACCCTCTGTCTTCTTCCTGTGGTGTAGCTGCTGAGCCAGGCTAGTAACCATCACCCTCTGTCTTCTACCTGTGGTGTAGCTGTGAACCAGGCTAGTAACCATCACCCTCTGTCTTCTTCCTGTGGTGTAGCTGCTGAGCCAGGCTAGTAACCATCACCCTCTGTCTTCTACCTGTAGTGTAGCTGCTGAGCCAGGCTAGTAACCATCACCCTCTGTCTTCTACCTGTGGTGTAGCTGTGAACCAGGCTAGTAACCATCACCCTCTGTCTTCTTCCTGTGGTGTAGCTGCTGAGCCAGGCTAGTAACCATCACCCTCTGTCTTCTACCTGTGGTGTAGCTGTGAACCAGGCTAGTAACCATCACCCTCTGTCTTCTTCCTGTGGTGTAGCTGCTGAGCCAGGCTAGTAACCATCACCCTCTGTCTTCTACCTGTGGTGTAGCTGTGAACCAGGCTAGTAACCATCACCCTCTGTCTTCTTCCTGTGGTGTAGCTGCTGAGCCAGGCTAGTAACCATCACCCTCTGTCTTCTACCTGTGGTGTAGCTGTGAACCAGGCTAGTAACCTTGGACACAATTCAATGTCAGACAGATATTGCAGGAGCTTTGTGTGATCTACTCGATCAAAGGCTTTGGACATATCAGCAAGTAACACCCTCGCCATTGTTGGTTTTCTGGAGTCTTTGGCTGTTAGTTAGGAGTGTGTGGCTTTCACAAGCCCAGTAGTAGTGTTGGACTTTGGGAGGTAGGCATACTGATTTGTGCACTCAGATGAATCTGTTGGATTGAAGTAGCCATTGTAGCTAATTATTTAGCAGTATCAGGCAGACAGTACACGGTAACATACCTCCCGTGAACCTGTAAACTAGCACCACTCCCATTTTGAAAAAAGGAAGTATGGCTCCCATCAGGCTGTAGTCTTTACAAAGCTAGGGAAAATGAGTCAACCTAGCTATCCTGCAATGTCTTGGCAGATAGGAACACCATTGAGACATGTTCAATAGCTGTAATGAACAAGGACTGTCATATCTACTCACGTGATCACCTGATCGTGCAGTCTGCAAAATAAAGACCACAATAATTGCTTCAACACATGAATCCATAAATTTTTCAATCAGACAGCAGACTCATTCAACCAATGATGTCATTGGTTGAACTTTCCCAATGCTAAAATGACAAAATACATCTATAATGCATACTTATGCCTGAAACACCCTCTCATTATTATGTAGGGTGACTGGGAAAAAACACCCCAAATAGTGTCTAGAGGTGAAGGTTCCCTTTAACGTGGCCATTATATCTATTCATTGACAGACACATATCAAGACACAATTTGATGATCAGGGATGGGTGATTGGCCATAAACAGACATACATGTTTTACTTAGTCTCTGTGTTATCTGAGGTTTCATAACGAATCATAATGTCCTTAATACATTTGCTTCAATGTGCAACAACAATGTCTCCCCATGGCCCATGCTGTCTAGTTGGAGTGAAAACGGCATTTTTCCCTCTGGTGAGAGAGAGAACACTCTCATCTCTCTATAACCCCCAGCAGAATCATAATGAAGAGACAGAATAACCAAGTAGACTATTCATTCAATTATGTCTTTCTGTGTGACACTCCTTCAGCCACAGCTGCTCCCTAACCTCCCTCTTCATTCACAGGCAGGCAGATGTATCATAAGCATTTCATTGAAGCGTTACTCAATACAGGTTAAGTGCTAAACACAACGGGGTGATGAATGTCTTTAATACATGCACGTCAGATTTAGAGCTGTAGAGATGGGATCGTCTTCCCCCTTGTCGGCAACACAGACAGGCTATTCCCATGAGAAGGCATATCTCTGGAATCAGGAAGTCTGAACAATGAGTTTGGGATCCTGCCCACATTAAGCCACACTCTGCCAATCCTATCCCCATCCAGTCCCAGGCTACATCCCAAATGGCACCCTATTCCTTAAATAGTGCACCTCTTTTGACAAAATCCCTATCGCCCCTGATCAATAGTAATGCACTACACAGGGAAGAAGGTGCTATTTGGGACAGAGACCCAGTCCCATCCAGCAATGAACAGTTTTCCCTGAGCAGAATTTCTTCCTTTAATCAAAGTCAGAATGGAAAAAGGACCTTGCGTGTCTCTGGGGTATTTTTCCATTAACCATTTTGACACATGACTGACGGTGGGGGATTATTGTTTTTGAAGAACTATTAACAGCTGTACATTTGCATTTTAATACAGTTCTCCTCGACTACTAATGCAATTTTGGTTCTTCAGCTTTGTGGCACCGCCTTGTTCCTGGAGCAATTCAGAGTTACTGCAGAAAGGCCCTCCGGCTTTAATCATTTTAATTGCCATGAAAAATGAGTTTCCATGAATCACTCCTGAATCTTCGCAACTGTGTTCCTCACCTGCCACCATTACGGCTCACCTCCAAATTGTTGCTCATCATTTCCTGGAAGGTTTGGGATTGGACGATGGTGGTGGCTAAATTACCACTGAATTTGAAATGGCAAATAAAGGTGCACTTCAGGACACTTCCTCCCTCATAGACTTGTGTCCTTCAGGACACTTCCTCCCTCATAGACTTTTGTTCTTCAGGACACTTCCTCCCTCATAGACTTTTGTTCTTCAGGACACTTCCTCCCTCATAGACTTGTGTTCTTCAGGACACTTCCTCCCTCATAGACTTTTGTTCTTCAGGACTTTGTTTTTGTTCTAGGACTGAAACATCCTCAGGACATTTCCACTCAGAACAGATAAGACAATAAAGTTCACACTTCACCATATAGTGTTTGTTCATTAGTTGAGCTCATTTATCGGTTCAGGTATAATTGCCCCAGAGCTAATTTGACAATTACTGAGAAGAGACATAAATATGCTCACGTTATGTTAAACCTAAATGTGTATTACTCTTGTTTCCATCTCACTTCCTATTGGTTGCCAATGAGTCATCATCATCCATTGTCTCTGCCCTGATTGTCTGTGCGCTGAAGTCTCTGCTCTGATTGTCTGTGTGCTAAAGTCTCTGCCCTGAATGTCTGTGCGCTGAAGTCTCTGCCCTGATTGTCTGTGCGCTGAAGTCTCTGCCCTGATTGTCTGTGCGCTAAAGTCTCTGCCCTGATTGTCTGTGCACTGAAGTCTCTGTCCTGATTGTCTGTGCGCTGAAGTCTCTGCCCTGAATGTCTGTGCGCTAAAGTCTCTGCCCTGATTGTCTGTGCGCTGAAGTCTCTGCCCTGATTGTGCGCTGAAGTCTCTGCCCTGATTGTCTGTGCGCTGAAGTCTCTGCCCTGATTGTCTGTGCGCTGAAGTCTCTGCCCTGAATGTCTGTGCGCTAAAGTCTCTGCCCTGATTGTCTGTGCGCTGAAGTCTCTGCCCTGATTGTCTGTGCGCTGAAGTCTCTGCACTGATTGTCTGTGCGCTGAAGTCTCTGCCCTGATTGTCTGCGCTAAAGTCTCTGCCCTGATTGTCTGTGCACTGAAGTCTCTGCCCTGATTGTCTGTGCGCTGAAGTCTCTGCCCTGATTGTCTGTGCGCTGAAGTCTCTGCCCTGATTGTCTGTGCACTGAAGTCTCTGCCCTGATTGTCTGTGCGCTGAAGTCTCTGCCCTGATTGTCTGTGCGCTGAAGTCTCTGCCCTGATTGTCTGTGCGCTAAAGTCTCTGCCCTGATTGTCTGTGCACTGAAGTCTCTGTCCTGATTGTCTGTGCGCTGAAGTCTGCCCTGAATGTCTGTGCGCTAAAGTCTCTGCCCTGATTGTCTGTGCGCTGAAGTCTCTGCCCTGATTGTGCGCTGAAGTCTCTGCCCTGATTGTCTGTGCGCTGAAGTCTCTGCCCTGATTGTCTGTGCGCTGAAGTCTCTGCCCTGAATGTCTGTGCGCTAAAGTCTCTGCCCTGATTGTCTGTGCGCTGAAGTCTCTGCCCTGATTGTCTGTGCGCTGAAGTCTCTGCCCTGATTGTCTGTGCGCTGAAGTCTCTGCACTGATTGTCTGTGCGCTGAAGTCTCTGCCCTGATTGTCTGCGCTAAAGTCTCTGCCCTGATTGTCTGTGCGCTGAAGTCTCTGCCCTGAATGTCTTTGCGCTGAAGTCTCTGCCCTGATTGTCTGTGCGCTGAAGTCTCTGCCCTGATTGTCTGTGCGCTGAAGTCTCTGCCCTGATTGTCTGTGCGCTGAAGTCTCTGCCCTGAATGTCTTTGCGCTGAAGTCTCTGCCCTGATTGTCTGTGCGCTGAAGTCTCTGCCCTGATTGTCTGTGCGCTGAAGTCTCTGCCCTGAATGTCTGTGCGCTGAAGTCTCTGCCCTGATTGTCTGTGCGCTGAAGTCTCTGCCCTGATTGTCTGTGCGCTGAAGTCTCTGCCCTGATTGTCTGTGCGCTGAAGTCTCTGCCCTGATTGTCTGTGCGCTGAAGTCTCTGCCCTGATTGTCTGTGCGCTGAAGTCTCTGCCCTGAATGTCTGTGCGCTGAAGTCTCTGCCCTGATTGTCTGTGCGCTGAAGTCTCTGCCCTGATTGTCTGTGCGCTGAAGTCTCTGCCCTGATTGTCTGTGCGCTGAAGGTCTCTGCCCTGATTGTCTGTGCGCTGAAGTCTCTGCCCTGATTGTCTGTGCGCTGAAGTCTCTGCCCTGATTGTCTGTGCGCTGAAGTCTCTGCTCTGATTGTCTGTGCGCTAAAGTCTCTGCCCTGAATGTCTGTGCGCTGAAGTCTCTGCCCTGATTGTCTGTGCGCTGAAGTCTCTGCCCTGATTGTCTGTGCGCTAAAGTCTCTGCCCTGATTGTCTGTGCACTGAAGTCTCTGTCCTGATTGTCTGTGCGCTGAAGTCTCTGCCCTGAATGTCTGTGCGCTAAAGTCTCTGCCCTGATTGTCTGTGCGCTGAAGTCTCTGCCCTGATTGTGCGCTGAAGTCTCTGCCCTGATTGTCTGTGCGCTGAAGTCTCTGCCCTGATTGTCTGTGCGCTGAAGTCTCTGCCCTGAATGTCTGTGCGCTAAAGTCTCTGCCCTGATTGTCTGTGCGCTGAAGTCTCTGCCCTGATTGTCTGTGCGCTGAAGTCTCTGCCCTGATTGTCTGTGCGCTGAAGTCTCTGCACTGATTGTCTGTGCGCTGAAGTCTCTGCCCTGATTGTCTGCGCTAAAGTCTCTGCCCTGATTGTCTGTGCACTGAAGTCTCTGCCCTGATTGTCTGTGCGCTGAAGTCTCTGCCCTGAATGTCTGTGCGCTGAAGTCTCTGCCCTGATTGTCTGTGCGCTGAAGTCTCTGCCCTGATTGTCTGTGCGCTGAAGTCTCTGCCCGTGCGCTGAAGTCTCTGCCCTGATTGTCTGTGCGCTGAAGTCTCTGCCCTGATTGTCTGTGCGCTGAAGTCTCTGCCCTGATTGCCTGTGCGCTGAAGTCTCTGCCCTGATTGTCTGTGCGCTGAAGTCTCTGCCCTGATTGTCTGTGCGCTGAAGTCTCTCGGTTTTCTCTTATACTTGGTATTCAAGCCTCTTATATTTGATATTCAGATGTAACATCTCCTTTGGGTTGAGTGAGGAACAGGATGAGAAATCATTGACCCCCGTCAGGAGAGAGAGAAAATAACCTTTTATTTGAAAGCATTTTTTGAAAGCATCATCAGGAGCAACTGCCATTTCCCCCCCTGTTAGTCCCCCGTACTACCGGCAGCAGAAGGCCATAATGCATTTCTCATAGGAGCAGAAATTTCATATACATTTCCCATGACATTTTCATGTGTAGATTGAACCAGGAATCAAAGTTCTGGTTCGTAGGTGTATTTTGGAGCATGGAACGTACATGCCAGACAGTAGATGGTTTGTAACACTATGTCAGTTCTTCAAAGTTGTCTGAATTTACTTCCGACATCTTTTTATTTTTTTTATCTGATTAAAATTCATACTAAGTAGTAGTTTAAATATAATCAAAGCAGTAGCTTTATAACATTTCTTTTAAAAAGTCAAACTTAAATTACTATATTTAGATTTTGTGAGAAATAATATAGTCAATTTGTTCTGTCTTGAGGCAATCGTTGTAGCTTGTCTAACTTTCTCTAACTCCTCCCTCCACAACCTCACCTTCCTTCCTTCCTTCCTTCCTCCAAAATCCATTAAAACTAAATGAATAACTGTAAGTGACAGAGAGATAAAAGGTTACCCTCGCACTTAATAATAATAACCGTTTCCCAGAGGGAGCCAGAGTGCCTGACTTCCAGAGTGTTAGTCTTTCCTACCCGTTGTTTGTTATTCTTATTAAAACTTCAATAACACCATAAAATATATATTAATGAATACTGATTGTGTCTGAAAGACAGAGCACAGCCTCAGGGCTTTGGAAGGAAGGTTGTCTGATTAAACCTTATAGTCTTTTAATCTTGTTTAGATAAATTAATTAATTTGATAAGTACACACCCTTTATTCACCTCATCCAGCTCAGCCTCATATAGACTTCCTCATCTTTCAACCTTTTTATCAGAATTTTATCAGAATCTTGCCTTTATGATCAAATCCTGACCTCTCGAGTCTCGTCTAGCCTACATAGCTACAAACACATATCCAACTTTGGCCTCTGGGAACTGAAAATCTAACAAAAAACAAACATTCTTAGAGACATTTTGAATTGTATTTTTGGATTTAAATGGGGATATCTGAGTTAAGCCTTGAGGTCATTATTCTGGGTCATTGGATCCGAAATAGGCAGATTGAAATGTGTTCGCTTGTTTGTCTCTCCATCTCTCTCTTTCTCTCCATCTCACTCTCCCTCTATCTGTCTCTCTCTCTCCCCCATCTCTATCGCTCTCTCTCCATCTATTTCTCTCAATCTCTCTCTCTCCCCCTCTCTCTCACACTCTCTCTCTATTTCTCTGGGTTCTATTGACCAGGGTTAATGAAGTGGACTCCAGAGGAGGGCCACTTTGTGTGGGACGTCAATATAACCTGAGGGTTATGCTTCAATGTTTCATTATATTGTGGATGGTATTTATATATATTAGAAGGATATTTATGTATTATTTATGAATGCAGACAGATGCCCCTGTGGACGTGTTATATGGGTACAATTTAAACTGTACAGTTAATATTCTATAAAGATGTCTGATGTATATTACCTTGATATATACTGACATTTCAATATATTCATGTATATCAATGTATTCATTTATGCGCCTGGGGCTATAATATCAGTAAAACTAAAACATTATTACATTTACATTTATTGATGCATGATAATCATGACAGTGGTGTAACTGAACCAAGGGCCAAATACAATCTGATCGTGTTTTGTCCTCTATGCACATTTTACAGGCAATGTACCTGTATTCGCGGAGACCACATTCATGGTAAAAGTTGCATATGTCGGCTCAATCGGAAATTGCCTTGAAAGGTCCATCGCGCTATAACATGGATCTGCCGCGGCCCGGATTGAATCTAGGCCCAATGACAAGACACAGAGCAATATTCTTGTTCATAAATATATATTTTCATTAATCTCTTCAATCTTAAAATCTGGTTGTCAATCGTTAAAAGACCATTTGTGGTTATATTCAGGTATTTTAAATGTAATTGAATGGAGTTCACCATCTGGGCCAACAACAACCTTGAGAGTGACCTGACCGCTGCTTTAGATTGGCTAATTTCAAAGGGTCAGAGGTCCCTTCACAGTTGAGAGAGTGATCTATACACATTCTTATGCACGTTGGCATGAAGTGAATAACCTGTTATGGCGTCCACGAAAAGAGAATGATATGCGTAAGTGTTATCTGATGTTTTGGAGTGGACACTGAAGGCCATATTCTCTATATTTGAATCAATAAAATAAGCTATACCTTGTTTATTTATTTATTTTTATTTACAAATGGATCGAATTGAGAGGGCACCTGCTCCATCAGTTTCAGTAGGCATAACACCATTAATATTAAGCCTACACACAGTGAATATGAGCCAAACATTTATTGATGCTGATTACAGAAATGGTAGAAAAAAGTTGAAAAAGTAGAAATGGTGACTGACTATTTTTTTCTCCCTTTTGTCTCTGCTTGACGAGGTTATCAATAACAAAAATAATTGACGGACGCATTGGGTGAAGAGAGAGAAAGAGTTGGTCGCAAAAAGGCAAGAGTATATTAAAAGGATTATAGATTAGCAATTAGATGTCTTCTCACTGACTGGGGTAGAGAGTTCTGACTGGGGGAATGGAGTTCTGACTGGGGGTATGGAGTTCTGACTGGGGGAATGGAGTTATGACTGGGGTAATGGAGTTCTGACTGGGGGTAGAGAGTTCTGACTGGGGGAATGGAGTTCTGACTGGGGTAGAGAGTTCTGACTGGGGGAATGGAGTTCTGACTGGGGTAATGGAGTTCTGACTGGGGATAGAGAGTTCTGACTGGGGGTATGGAGTTCTGACTGGGGGTATGGAGTTCTGACTGGGGTAGAGAGTTCTGACTGGGCGTAGAGAGTTCTGCCTGGGGGTATGGAGTTCTGACTGGGGGTATGGAGTTCTGACTGAGGGAATGGGGTTCTGACTGGGGGAATGGAGTTCTGACTGGGGAATGGAGTTCTGACTGGGGGTATGGAGTTCTGACTGGGGGTAGAGAGTTCTGACTTGGGGTAGAGAGTTCTGACTGGGGGTATGGAGTTCTGACTGGGGGTAGAGAGTTCTGACTGGGGGTATGGAGTTCTGACTGGGGGTATGGAGTTCTGACTGGGGGTAGAGAGTTCTGACTGGGCGTAGAGAGTTCTGCCTGGGGGTATGGAGTTCTGACTGGGGGAATGGAGTTCAGACTGGGGTATGGAGTTCTGACTGAGGGAATGGGGTTCTGACTGGGGAATGGAGTTCTGACTGGGGGAATAGAGTTCTGACTGGGGGTATGGAGTTCTGACTGGGGGTAGAGAGTTCTGACTGGGGGTATGGAGTTCTGACTGGGGGTATGGAGTTCTGACTGGGGGAATGGGGTTCTGACTGGGGAATGGAGTTCTGACTGGGGGTAGACAGTTCTGACTGGGGGTATGGAGTTCTGACTGGGGGTAGAGAGTTCTGACTGGGGGTAGAGAGTTCTGACTGGGGGTATGGAGTTCTGACTGGGGGTAGAGAGTTCTGACTGGGGGTATGGAGTTCTGACTGGGGGTAGAGAGTTCTGACTGGGCGTAGAGAGTTCTGCCTGGGGGTATGGAGTTCTGACTGGGGGAATGGAGTTCAGACTGGGGGTATGGAGTTCTGACTGAGGGAATGGGGTTCTGACTGGGGGAATGGAGTTCTGACTGGGGGTATGGAGTTCTGACTGGGGTAGAGATCTGACTGGGGGTATGGAGTTCTGACTGGGGGTATGGAGTTCTGACTGGGGGAATGGGGTTCTGACTGGGGGAATGGAGTTCTGACTGGGGTAGACAGTTCTGACTGGGGGTATGGAGTTCTGACTGGGGGTAGAGAGTTCTGACTGGGGTAGAGAGTTCTGACTGGGGGTATGGGTTCTGACTGGGGGTAGAGAGTTCTGACTGGGGGTATGGAGTTCTGACTGGGGGTATGGAGTTCTGACTGGGGGTAGAGACTTCTGACTGGGCGTAGAGAGTTCTGCCTGGGGTATGGAGTTCTGACTGGGGGAATGGAGTTCAGACTGGGGTATGGAGTTCTGACTGAGGGAATGGGGTTCTGACTGGGGGAATGGAGTTCTGACTGGGGAATGGAGTTCTGACTGGGGGTATGGAGTTCTGACTGGGGGTAGAGAGTTCTGACTGGGGGTATGGAGTTCTGACTGGGGGTATGGAGTTCTGACTGGGGA
The DNA here is from genome assembly GCF_034236695.1 of Oncorhynchus nerka. Taxonomy (NCBI): domain Eukaryota; kingdom Metazoa; phylum Chordata; class Actinopteri; order Salmoniformes; family Salmonidae; genus Oncorhynchus; species Oncorhynchus nerka. The sequence continues at coordinate 28,364,770 of NC_088402.1, forward strand.
ATGGGGTTCTGACTGGGGGAATGGAGTTCTGACTGGGGTAGACAGTTCTGACTGGGGGTATGGAGTTCTGACTGGGGTAGAGAGTTCTGACTGGGGGTAGAGAGTTCTGACTGGGGTAATGGAGTTCTGACTGGGGGTAGAGAGTTCTGACTGGGGGAATGGAGTTCTGACTGGGGTAATGGAGTTCTGACTGGGGGTAGAGAGTTCTGACTGGGGGTATGGAGCTCTGACTGGGGGTATGGAGTTCTGACTGGGGGTAGAGAGTTCTGACTGGGGGTATGGAGTTCTGACTGGGGTTATGGAGTTCTGCCTGGGGGTATGGAGTTCTGACTGGGGGTATGGAGTTCTGACTGGGGGTATGGAGTTCTGCCTGGGGGTATGGAGTTCCGACTGGGGGAATGGGGTTCTGACTGGGGGAATGGAGTTCTGACTGGGGGAATGGAGTTCTGACTGGGGGTAGAGAGTTCTGACTGGGGGTATGGAGTTCTGACTGGGGGTATGGAGTTCTGCCTGGGGGTATGGAGTTCTGACTGGGGAATGGAGTTCTGACTGGGGGTATGGAGTTCTGCCTGGGGGTATGGAGTTCCGACTGGGGGAATGGGGTTCTGACTGGGGGAATGGAGTTCTGACTGGGGAATGGAGTTCTGACTGGGGGTAGAGAGTTCTGACTGGGGTATGGAGTTCTGACTGGGGGTATGGAGTTCTGCCTGGGGGTATGGAGTTCTGACTGGGGGAATGGGGTTCTGACTGTGGGTAGAGAGTTTTGACTGGGGGTAGAGAGTTTTGACTGGGGGTAGAGAATTTTGACTGGGGGTAGAGTGTTCTGACTGGGTGTAGACAGATGTATTTTGACTCCTACCAGTGTATAGCTATGGTAGGCTCCTCTGCCTAGCTCTGTTCCTGCTGCCTAAAATACGTTTGTTTCAGTTCAATTGATTGATCAAATCATTAATACTTACTTCAAATCAAATGTTTTTTGTCACATGCTTCATCACCAACTGAAATACTTACTTACGGGTCCTTTTCCAACAACGTAGAGTGAAAATAATAGAATAAAAATAAAATAGTGACATGAGAAATAAATACAAGGTGAATATTGAATAAAATAATGGGTAAAAAATAACATGGCTACAAACAGGGAGTACCGAGTCAATGTGCAGGGGTAGGTATTTGAGGTAGCTAGGGTTGGGTAGGTTACTTTCTAAATGTAATCCGTTACAGTTACTAGTTACCTGTCCAAAATTGTAATCAGTAACGTAACTTTTGGATTACCCAAACTCAGTAACGTGATCTGATTACATTCCGTTACTTTTAGATTACTTTCCCCTTAAGAGCCATTAGAAGACAACAAAAATGTATGTTACCAATTGAACAACATCTATTGCAGGATAAATCAATGTTAAAGTTTACATAGCTGGCCATATATGGATGTGTTTGTTAAGTAGGCTTCTTCTATCCCATCACTTTCTACTACATAGAATAATATGATTAAATGATATCTTTACATTAAAAACCAAAGTCTATCAGAATAGTGTGACAGTTTAACTATGCTCATGAGGAATTTACAAATTATATTCTTCAAGAATCAATGGATATATATATTTATAAGTCCAAAAATGGATGTAGCAACAAAAGATTGCCATTTTAAGTTCATCAAAAGTCTGCGAGTTTGAACATGTGTCCATTAGCCCTATGGATAAAAAAATAAATGTATCAGCATGAATTAGATTAAGCAATAAAAGCCCCACTTTTATTCCATAGGCTGGGATCTGCATTATGCAGCTGTTGCAAGAGCGCTTTTTTCATTGGCTCTCCGAAAACATTATTGATAGGCAGCTTAAACTTGTTGAATTCAACCATTTTTGGATTCATCCACAACAATCACAATCCGTAAGGCGCCCATAGCTAAATGAGACAGCAGCGATGTGATTCACATCAATGCGCTATGTAGATATCAATAATAAGTGATATCCGTATCGCCGTAGACTACATCACTGCTGTCATCCTTACCTCCAAGTGTTTATTCAATCTTTGGATGTCGACAGCGGTCACAGCATTGGAAGATATAGCTTGGACTGTAGCCTACAAAAGCCTATTCCTGCTCTTTTCTCGCGGTCCATCAAACACATTTGTGACCCGATTCAGGAAACTAGGCGTTTGTCGCAAGTCACAACCTTTACGTTTGAACGTAAAACTTTTTTGGGGGCAGAAATGCCTTCTCAAAAATGTGAACTTTCATGTGCCTTAATAACAAACTTGGATGCAATCTGTAAATATGAATAAAATTGTTCAATTACGAGCCTCGTTCGTTAAGCCACAGAAAAATATAGCAACCTTCACACTAGCCATGATTGGCTGAGATAATGAGTAGGCTGGACATGCTGAGAGATGAGTTCGGATTGGTCTGCCATATAGAGGCTTCTGTCTATTTGAGCTCGTCAGTCTGTGTTGTTAATCCCGTCGAACGCAGCTTCTAAAAAAATGTATTCAGAGGTGGAACTGCATAAGTGTTGCTCTCCACTTTCAGGAGGATCAAGTTTTGAAATCAGTGGAATTAGAGTATGATAGCTAAAGAGTTGGAGAAAACACCTGTCTCCGGATTGCATCTTCAAACTAAGGGCAAGCGTGGTATGGCGTTCCTGACAGGGAGACGTGTCCATCACGCATGATGATGTATGCAGGTAAGATAGTCTAGCGTTAGCTACCTACATTTTCAGATTTACAGGTTTCAAATTTTGACAGGAAGTGTTTTTAATTTCAAGCTAAAGTGTACTGTTAGCTAGCTAACATTGAACCTGGTAGGTTAGCTCCCAGCACGGTGGCATTGTTGGCACAGTTCATTGTTGTTTAACTAGCTAACGTTAGCTGGCTGGCTCGTTAGCTAACGTTACGTGATGTGTGTATAACACCTGCTGAATATGGCCGGTGCCAGGAAACATCTGCAAAAAAGCGTAATGAAATTGTTGCCAGCAGAGCTGGTTAGGCTGTTTTCCAGTTATCCAATCATCGGCCAGAGCGTCAAGTGTGCTAGGGTCCTTTTTTCTCAATTTCCGCCTGACTGACGTGCCCAAAGTGATAGCCTGTTGCTCAGGCCCTGAAGCTAGGATATGCATATCATTTGTACCATTGGAAAGAAGACACTTTGAAGTTTGTAGAAATATTTAAATAACGTAGGAGACTATAACACAATATATTTGGTAGGAGAAAATCGAAAGAAAAAACAACCAGAATTATTTTTTTTGAGAACCCATGCTCTTCCAATAGAACATATAGGGAAAATATTTAATCTAGCTCCCAGTATGCAATTAATATGGCTTCAACTGGGTGTCAGTAGTTGTTGTTCAAGGTTTCAGGCTTGTTTCTTCCAAAACGAGGAAGAAATATGAGTTTTACCACAGGGATACAGACTTGGAAATTTGTGTATGCTTGCGCGACAAAGAGGACACACACCTGCTAATATTGTTTTCCTATTGAACATACTTCTTTTCGTATGAAATATTATAGTTTAATTACATTTTAGGGTATCTGAGGATTAAATATATATGTATTTAGACTTGTTTTAACAAAGAAGTAGCTGTTTGGATTCCTTTCTCTGCACGTTGAACGAGTGGCTTACTCAAATCGATGGCGCCAACTAAACTGACTTTTTGGGATATAAAGAAGGATTTTATCTAACAAAACGACACTACATGTTGTAGCTGGGACCCTTTGAATGACAAATCAGAGGAAGATTTTCAAAAAGTATGTGAATATTTAATTGCTATTTGTGAATTTATGAAACCTGTGCTGGGGAAAAAATATTTTGAAGTGGTGCGCCATCCTCAAACAATCGCATGGCATGCAGTTAGATTAACAAGAATTTAAGCTTTTAACCGAGCACTTGTATGCTCCTAAATGTTTAATATCCATCATTTTTATGATTATTTATTTGAATTACGTGCCCTCCAGTTTCACCGGTAGTTGTCTCGCTAGCGGGAAGCCTTAAGTTAATTTAAGAGGGTGTGAACTATGCTGAATGGGTGTAGACAAAGAAGAGCTCTTCTCTAGATAATAAAACATTCAAAGGCCATTTTCTCAAACAAGTTGATCAACTTTATAAGCAGAATTATTTTCCTATTGTTCCTGTAGTGTATGATATACCATTTTGTAGCTCTGAGTCTCTACTTTTATCCAATGTAAAAAACACCATTTCATTTTGCTACATAAGACCGAATCCAGGTGGTGATTCACATTTGGTGTGAGCATGAGCTGGCGCACACCCAGATAATATTATTTTGAATAGAGGTGCTGACTAACGTTGGTGCTTTTCCCAATACATTTCTGGGAGTTTATATATAGAGAGTTTGCAACTCTCTATGGATTTTTATAGCTTACAAGTTTCCTTGCATTAACATCATGTGAAAGTGCATTGTCTTGTTTGCTTCTGGCCCTTTACAGCTCGTTGAGTGCAGTCTTAGCACCAGCATCGGTTTCTGGTGGTAAATAGAAAGTTACAAAAAATACAGATTAAAACTCTCTTGGTGAATACATAGTATAGTCTGCAGCTTATCATGAGGTATTTTTTCTAACTCAGGCGAGCAAAAACTCTGAGACCTCCTTAACATTAGAGATTGCGCGCCGTCTGTTGTTAACAGAGACAAACACCTCCTCCCTGGTCTTACTCGAGTCTGCCGTCTGGTCTTGACAATACATTGAAAAACTAGAGAGCTGTATTTTATCCATGTCCACGTTCAGCCATGACTCTGAGAAACAGGATATTCCATTTTTTCAGTACCTGTTGATAGTTAAATAAAGGTTAAAAAAAAGATCCTGTTGATAGGAGCTCATCCAGCTCATTCAAGACTTCGTTCCTCGAGGAACATAAGGCCTCTATAGTAAAGTGTGCCATCGCCACTGGTCTTGGGCTTGATTCTTTGTCCTCTGGCCATGGATGTTCTTGAGGCATCTGCGCCAGGTCAAGGTCAGGTCAAATCATTAGCAACCTCTTCAGTCACCATTTCATAATGATGTTGTCATGGCTTAATGATGGTTTGCAGTCAGGGGACTAAATATTCTCATGTTTAGACTTTCTTCCAGGTTGAAATTCTTACAAACAACCTCCCTAACCAGAGCGAGAGAGGGATCGGAGAGGCAGGAACTGGACTGTATCCAATATATATTGATTTGCGGGTCTACCTTGCCCTCGGTTTGTGGTATTGGTGTAAATGCATTGCAAGGGAATGTCTACAAACAAATGGCCTTCTTCATTGGTTGTGACAGCTCTATTGTGCTTGATGGACAGGAACTAATTTCTCCATCATACACACGCAAATAAAAACAAAACAATGGCACCACATAAGTGGCTGATTAGGACCACCATGTGTATGAGCAGACCCTATAAATGCAAATGTTTTTTGGTCTTTTTAGCATAGAGGATGGTTTTGAAAATCTGTGGGTTTCAAGGGTGTGGGGATTGTGTTCTGTATTTCTACATACATGGGAGTTTCTTTATGTTTTTACTATGCTTTTATGTATTTTGGGGTATATTACAGAGGGTGGTTATGAAAGCTATTGCTTTAGGTTGGGTTTCAAGTGTGTTTGGGTTAAATAACCACTTGAAATGATCAGTTTAAACAATATATTATTCACTATAAATAATCATCTATATTATTATCATTGACACGGTCTACATCACGTAATAGATATATGAACTCACTGGTCCATTGACTGAGAGCATTGTTTCATGGTAATGGAAGGGGAAACTCACCTATTCAGGTTGTGTTTTGAGTGGGTTGTTTTGTAAATGATAATAACTTCTTATTATTCATGAATTCATGAATGAAAATCCCAATTGGATATACAATTGAAGGATCTTTTCATACAAGCCTGTAAATACTCTTGATGAATGAATATAATATATCTCGCTTTCTGGACAAATTATTTGAAAAATAGGATATGTTTATTTTCTGTTTTGATCGTCAAGGATGTCTGTCTCCTGTTTGACCAGAAGGATGAGAGGATGGAGGGACATGTTTAAAAAAAGAGAGAATTTGCAACAACATGAGGAGAAGACAAGCAGACAGAGAAGACGTCAAGAAGAAGAAACCACACCAGTATCAGTCTTATCATGGGAGACAATCTGAAACATGATCTACATCAATCAGATGAGAGGCTTTGGCGAGTGAAGGCTGAACATGACACACACACACAATTTTATTACACCAATTTGTGTCAAATCATGCTAATCTCTCCATTAGTCCTATGGAAGGTATGGACATTATTCACACCATTATGAGAATGCTACATATATTGAGAGCCTGGGACGGTAAGGTTCTATCAGGAATTTTGTCCAAATTGAGCGATTGCCTTGTTCTGGTCAATGTTCTCTACCTATATTGTACTGTAAATACCCCAATGTATGTTAAGTTTAAAACAGTACAAAATAAACATTGGAACTTCAAAGACAATTATCTCAGAATCATCTTTTTGCAGATAGAACCTTGTAGTCCCCAGCTTTCGATACGTTTAATGACTTCCCGAGGGGTGGATCTCCTTAGATGATTCAATCACGCTCTTCTATTGAACAGCCAGTTCTCAGGACCATTACCATAGCCATTACCCTTCCATAGATCACACCTCTAGGTGCTTAGATACAGAGCACATAAGCAGACAGACCCCTGACGGGGCACTCTGGGGGAGAGAGAAAAAGAGAGAGAGAGAGAGAAAAACATCACCTACAGAGAGATTAACCTGGAGAAGAGTCCCCTAAACAAGCTGGTCCTGGGACTCCGTTCACAAACACAAACAGACCCCGCAAAGCCCCAGGACAGCAACACAATTAGACCCAACCTAATCACGAGAAAACGATAATTATTTGATACATTGGGAAGAATTAACAAAAAAACAGAGCAACCTATAGAATGCCATTTGGCCCTAAAGAGAGAGTACACAGTGGCAGAATACCTGACCACTGTAACTGACCCAAACTTAAGGAAAGCTTTGACTATGTACAGTCTCAATGAGCAAAGCCTTGTGTAAGAATAGTTTAAGATAATACACAACACAGAGGACTAAAGGTCAAGAGGGAATTAACGATCAATGGAAATAGTGTTTTTTTCTGTAATAGGGAATTAACGATCAATGGAAATAGTGTTTTTTTCTGTAATAGGGAATTAACGGTCAATGGGAATAGTGTTTTTTTCTGTAATAGGGAATTAACGGTCAATGGAAATAGTGTTTTTTTCTGTAATAGGGAATTAACGGTCAATGGGAATAGTGTTTTTTTCTGTAATAGGGAATTAACGGTCAATGGAAATAGTGTTTTTTTCTGTAATAGGGAATTAACGGTCAATGGAAATAGTGTTTTTTTCTGTAATAGGGAATTAACGGTCAATGGGAATAGTGTTTTTTTCTGTAATAGGGAATTAACGGTCAATGGAAATAGTGTTTTTTTCTGTAATAGGGAATTAACGGTCAATGGGAATAGTGTTTTTTTCTGTAATAGGGAATTAACGGTCAATGGAAATAGTGTTTTTTTCTGTAATAGGGAATTAACGGTCAATGGGAATAGTGTTTTTTTCTGTAATAGGGAATTAATGATCAATGGATCAGAGACATGGGAGGAATTTGTCAATACATTGAGCCTGAAACAGGATACTTGTTATTTGGTCATTGGCCCAGTTTTATTGCAAGGATTTCTAAGTGGTGAACCACAGGCTAGGGAGGGGTTATAAATTACATCCTGTCACTTTGTTCTGTGGAGAGAATTACTGAGGACGGGAGAATGAACATCTACCTCTCAAAATAATATCTATGATTTCTCCTCTTGGAATAAACCTATTTTCCTCTCCCTGATTTGCTTTGGGGTCTGTGTTAATGAAGAGTAACATCAACTGCTAACTCTTGCTATTGAGAAAGGCCATCTTAGGCAGACCTGGCTCTCAAGAGAAGACCTGGCTCTCACAGACTATGTGCACACTTCCCATAAAATTAGGTGGAAACTGAGATGCACTTCCTAACCTCCTGCCACATTTCTGACCATATTAGAGACACATATTTCCCTCAGATTACACAGATCCACAAATAATTCCATTTGTTTTTTGGGGGTTGGTACTCCCATATCTACTGGGTGAAATACCACAGTGTGCCATCACAGCAGCAAGATTTGTGACCTGTTGCCACAAGAAAAGGGCAACCGGTGAAGAACAAACACCATTGTAAATACAACCCATATTTATGTTTATTTATTTTCCCTTTTGTACATGAACTATTTGCACATCGTTACAACACTGCATATAGACATAATATGACATTTGAAATGTCTATGCTTTTGGAACTTCTGTGATTGTAATGTTTACTGTCAATTTGTATTTTGATTTCACTTTTGTTTATTCATCTACTTCACTTGCTTTGGCGATGGTAACATATGTTTCCCATGCCTATAAAGCCCTTCAATTGAAATCGAATTATAACAGAGGGATGGGGTAGAGAGAGAGACAGAGGGACGGGGGGCTGGAAAGAGAGGCAGAGGAGGGGTCTGGAGAGAGAGAGAATTCACAAAATAATTCACAAAATGGGACAAACACCAAATTGAGACTTTGCACGCAGAATTCCTCAAATATATCCTATGTGTACAACGTAAAACACCAAATAATACATGCAGAGCCGAATTAGGCCGATACCCGCTAATGATCTAAATTTTTTAAAAGTCTGTTAAATTCTACAACCACTTAAAAGAAAGCAATTTCCAAACCTTCCATAACAAAGCCATCACCTACAGAGAGATGAACCTGGACTAGAGTCCCCTAAGCAAGCTGGTCCTGGAGCTCTGTTCACAAACACAAACAGACCCCACAGAGCCCCATTACAGCAACACAATTAGACCCAACCTAATCACGAGAAAACAAAAGGATAATTATTTGACACATTGCAAAGAATTAACAAAAAAACAGCAAACTAGAATGCTATTTGGCCCTAAACAGAGAGTACACAGTGGCAGAATACCTGACCACTGTGACTGACCCAAACTTAAGGAAAGCTTTGACTATGTACAGACTTAGTGAGCATAGCCTTGCTATTGAGAAAGGGCACCATAGGCAGACCTGGCTCTCAAGAGAAGACAGGCTATGGGCACACTGCCCACAAAATGAGGTGGAAACTGAGCTGCACTTCCTAACCTCCTGCCAAATGTATGACCATATTAGAGACACATATTTCCTTCAGATTTCACAGACCCACAAAGAATTTGAAAACAAATCCAATTTTGATAAACTCCCATATCTATTGGGTGAAATATGTTTATTTATTTATTTGTATTTTCGCTAAATTATTTGTACATCATTACAACACTGTATATAGACATAATATGACATCTGAAATGTCTATATTCTTTACTCTTAACATTTGTTTATGATCTATTTCACTTACTTTGGCAACGTAAACATATGTTTCCCATGCCAATAAAGCCCCTTAAATTAAAAATGAATTGAGAGAGACAGAGGGAGGGGGCTGAAGAGAGAGGGAGAGGGCTGGAGAGAGAGGGAGAGGGAGGAGGGTTGGAGAGAGAGGGAGATGGAGAGGTCAGGAAAGAGAGAGAGAGAGAGAGAGAGGAGGTTGGAACACCAACCGAGACAAAGAGGTCCACAGCAGTTTACAGGAGTTTTACATTGGTAACTGCCAATACTGTAGCTGTTCACATGCACATGATCTACAGGTCTTTCGTAAGAGCTCTGTTCTATGATACACCCTAATATTAATAATAATCATGTTTTATTGAATCGATCAATGATTTGAAATCCAAGTACCACTCTCTTCACTTAAACATCTGTCTTCACCAAAATAGATGTGTCATTGCAGCCCGATACTGAGCTTTCTCTGTGTGGCCAACTCCATGAATGCGAACTTGACAAACTCTTAGCCTGCATAATCAGTACTGTCACAGCGAGCGAATGGCGAGGGGACCGTGAAGAACTTCTTTAGGAGTCATTGTTGTCATGTGCAAAGCCTGGTACTTAGCCCTGTCACCTGCAATTAACATCAACGATAAACGAGACAGCAGCAGTAGCCAGGCTGACACTGAGTTATATGACAACCTGTCACCCTCTACCCTCTCTTTCTCCCTCCCTCTCTCTGTCTCTCTCTCCCTTTTTCTCTGTCTTTCGGTTGGTTCCTCTCTTTTTTTCTTCCCCTCTCTCCCTCTCTCTCTCTGTCTCTCTCTCCCTCTTTCTCTGTCTTCCGGTCGGTTCCTCTCTTTTTTTCTTCCCCTCTCTCCCTCTCTCTCTCTGTCTCTCTCTCCCTCTTTCTCTGTCTTCCGGTCGGTTCCTCTCTTTTTTTCTTCCCCTCTCTCCCTCTCTCTCCCTGTGCCTCCCTCTGTTGTTCAGAAAGGGAAGTCCACATTGAGGGAGGATGACATGTTTCAGTGAATGCTCAAATGTCAGCTACAACTGGAGTTTTTACATTTTGTTTGTTAAAATCATCCTCTGGGATATTGTCCTGCAAATTACTACCCCCACAGTTCTCTTTATGGCCAACCACAATTCAAATTATATTATGGTATCAGTTCAATATTCTTATTCACCGAGTGTACAAAACATGCTCTTTCCATGACATAGACTGACCAGGTGATTCCAGGTGGAAGCTATGATCCCATATTGCTGTCACTTGGGGGGATGCAACTCAATATTAAGAAGGTGTTCCTAATGTTTGGTATACTCCGTGTAAGTCTGTAGTGTGTAGCAGTGTGTAGTTCTTGAACATCCACATTATCACCCAGGTCTAATTGCATATCCTCTGAATTGGAATGAATATTAATTCCAACTAGAATAGATTGCCGATGAGCTGGACTCTCTGGGGATCTAGCTTTATAAAAGCCGTTATAAAAGTTAGAATGCAAAGGTATTATTTATTTCCACAGGGGTCCAAAGATATTCCCCCTTTTCAGACTTTGAATTGCATTAATTGCTCTGTCTGAATTTAACTTCTTGATGTGGCAGGATAGTAATTTGCCAGGCTCAGCCTCGTCACAGTGGTCATAGAACGACCCTAGGAGTATAGCTGAGGAGTTTGCAGTCATTGAGTTCATTACTTGTTTTTTGGGGATCTAAGGAAGTCTCTTTACCCAGTTCCCTAATGTTATTGTGGAGTCTAGTTTTTATGTTCAATTCGCTGAAGTGAGCGAATTGCTTTTCCAAAGATTAAGTCTTGTTTTATTGAGTCTTCTATGCGCTGATACATTCCTTCTTCATCATTTGTCAATTCTTTTCCAAATTTGATTACTACTTGGGATTGTGACAGAGATGGATTTGGCATAATGACCAAGATGGCAAAATGAAATTCAGTTGAAATGAATGATTGTTTTCCCAGATGTGTTCTCCAGGTGTCAGGTTTAGACTGTGACATCCCTATGACTCATCCGGATATATAAATATACTGTACACATTCAGACACTTCAGATAAAGTTTTCTCTCTAGACTTTGTATGTAGGTGTGTTAATCAAGATACATTGTTTTGTCCAGTGTTTTGGTTGTCTCAAAAGCCTGAAAATACAAGTATTTTAATAAGGAACGTTTTTTAAATTGCTAATTGCTAAATCACAAGGTGGTGAAAGTGGAAATCACAGCAGGGCAGAGGAACAGTTTGTTTCACACATTATCTCATTGCAGTCATTATGAACAAGTTTTTATGCAATTCTTGCATGATTAGCAATTGGAAATGTATAACACCATAATTTTACTTCTGGGGTGACTTGATTGCATTAGGGCATCTGGTTTGTGGACATTAGAACCCAATGAGAACCCAAAGTGAGATAGTCTATTAAAATGTTACTACATTCTGTGGGCCCTTAATGATGTTAGCTAGTGCTTCATTTTTCAGAGACTAACGATGCGTTGTGTTCCTACCTATTTGTGCTCAAAGGAGACCGCTTCCTCTGCATAATGAAAGCAGTTTAATGTGGCTTTTGGTTTTTCTGTGACCCACTGCTCACTGGGGGGAAAAGAGACCGTCGAGCTGGCGGAATATCAGAGCGTGGCCAGGTATGACTGTTGCTATAGCAATTGCAATTACAAAGGGTTCATTAACTTTCTACAGTTTTACCAGTTATAGTGGGGTTTCACATTAGGAAGAAATTTACATATAGAGGAAATGAATGCTATTGTCATGAAACCAATGTCATTCAAATGAGAGCAAGCAACCCTCCGACCGAGTGGGTTATGCTGATATTGGTATATCTGTAGAATAGTGAAAATGTGCTTTGTCTGAGGAATACAGAGAGATGGTGCAGAGGGTCTATGACCCTAATATGATGTACTATCTGACTCCATTATTATGTGAAGGCTATAGGCCCATAACCATATAGTTTTGCCAAGGTTGCGAGCCTTGCGTCACAACTCCGAATTCTATACAGGGCATTCAGAAAGTATTCAGACCCCTTATTAACTTTTTCCACGTTTTGTTACGTTACAGCCTTATTCTAAAGAGGATGAAATCGTTTTTTCAATCTACATATAATAGCCCATAATGAAAAACAAAAACAGGTTTTTAGCCATTTTTGCACATGTAATTAAAAATAAAAAACTGAAATATCACATTTAAATAAGTATTCAGACCCTTTACTCAGTACTTTGTTGAACCCCTTTTGCAGCAATTACAGCTTATAGTCTTCTTGGGTATGACGCTACAAGCTTGGCACACCTGCATTTGGGGAGTTTCTCCCATTCTTCTCTACATATCTTTTCAAGCTCTGTCAGGTTGGATGCAGAGAGTCGCTGTAAAGATATTTTCAGGTCTCTCCAGAGATTTTAGATTGGGTTCAAGTCAGTGTCGTTGTCCTGTTGGAAGGTGAACCTTCGCCCCAGTCTGAGGTCCTGAGCACTCTGAAGCTGGTTTCCATCAATAGCCTGTGGGTTGGCCTTTCAACGGCATGCCAGACTCGTCTCTTCTACTGTTGTTCAGTGTGGAAGATGGTTCCCATTGGTGATGAGCGTAGTAGGATAGTCTCACTTAGATTCCCTTTTCTCAATATCTGACTTAGGATAACTAATCTGCCATACCAATGCCATATCACCTACACCTCGTGTTGATTATTTAAGGTTCAGTATTCAAACCAGTTTACACACACAGCTGCAACCTGGCAATGATCTGGTCTAATGGAAGGTGATTTTATTTCTTCACCACTTGTTGAGGTTCAAAGTTCCAACCATTTCAAACATGTAGCTCCCGCCTCACTTTTCCTGGTCTATGAGATTCAGCATTTAAACCACTTTAGACGTGTGCTGCAACTCCCCGTCTTTCCTGGTCTAATGTTAATCACTGTTGGCAATCCTTTCATGCCCTCTGACCAAAGAGGACGGTTCCGTCAGTCTGACACGCTCTCTGACCTCACTCGGGGCAAGGCTACTTACTATGCACAAACTATTACCTCTTATGGCTCCTAAAATCACATTCAAATCTTAACAAAAATACACTCATAATTTTTCATATTATATGCACAACATATTGGATGGAAACTTGACAGATAAAGGGGATATATACTTTCAAATATACAGTATTTCATCCATACACTTTTTAATGACATCATAAAATGAAAACCAATATGACATAAGTTTTCTATAGCTCCCCACTGACCATACCCCACATTCACCAGTATCCACTTTTGACCGTGTTAGAGTTTCGTCTGGAAAAGCCTGTTCAACAAAGACATTCCTCTGGTGGATTTTACTGGAGGGGGAGAAAGAGCCCCCTTCTCCTGTAATTTACAACAGGTGTGAACTGTTTACCCAGCCCAGTTCCCTCCTCGCCTTTTCTGTGGGTGAGAGAAGGTCTGGTTATTGTCAACCATTGCCAAGCTGATCTGACCCATTGTGATACTCACAGGATGGTCATGGCAGTGCTTAGTCCTCTCATGTACTCCCTGATCCCCAACGACTGCTTGGCAGCGCACAATTCTAGCACCATCATTACGTTTTGGATCCTGTTTTGGATCCTGAGTGGCACAGAGGTCTAAGACACTGCAATGTACTGTTTCTACAGAGCCCTTTTTTGCCTTTACCTCCCTTATCTCACCTCATTTGCTCACATCGTATATAGACTTGTTTATACTGTATTATTGACTGTATGTTTGTTTTACTCCATGTGTAACTCTGTGTCGTTGTATGTGTCGAACTGCTTTGCTTTATCTTGGCCAGGTCGCAATTGTAAATGAGAACTTGTTCTCAACTTGCCTACCTGGTTAAATAAAGGTGAAAAAATAAAAATAAAATAAAAATCTATACACACCTGGACTCTATAACTTCAGTGATTACCTCCCCTATAACTATCACTCCCTTAGTTCCATTCCCTAGGCAGTATTGACTATGTGTTTCATGCCTGTACGCTACTCATGTATCTTGTATTGTGCCATGTTCCGTTTATTATCAAACTCACCACCTGCACTTGCTTCCCGACTCCCAGCATTAACGTTACAGAGTACTGCCTCCCCAAATGGAAGCAGCAGGAAATCAGAACATCTCCCAGACGGTCGACAAACAGGGATACCTACTTTGTAAACACCACAACCAGCTTCTTCGCAGTCCTCAATGTCTCGAACATGCCCGAGAGGCGTTGCCTTCCACTAGCGGAGGATAGTCTGCCACCAGTCAACCCAGCGAGCCAACATATCAGTCCATTCAGATGTCCTCCCAGGACAACGAAGCCCTTTTGTCCGTCCTGGATAAATATGACGTAACCCCATCTATACGTAGTGGCTTCCTACTCCAGTGCTCCTTTTATTTTGCACACCAGATGGGAGTCCCCACCACCGAGAGGTCCAAGGTTGCCATGGTTATTTGTCTGCTGACTGGGCAGGCGTTGGAGTGGGCTATGGCTGTCTGTTCAGAGTTATTTTTGATCATCCACCCGAGAGAGGAGGGGGGGGGGGGTGAGTGCCTACTCTGTGATGACCAGACCGCTGCCGAGAAACACGCTCACCTTCCGGACAGTAGTAGCATCCAGCGGATGGAATGAGCATGCGCTCCGTATGCTATTCCAAAGAGGACTGCGTGAGGAGGTCCAAACAGAACTGGCATGCCATGATGACAACCTCTCCTTGGACGCACTAATCGCGATGGCCATCTGGTTGGATAATAAACTTTGGGAGCATCGGAACCCACATTGCTTCTCTCCCTCCCCCAGTGAACACTGTATCAGAGCCTGAATCTGTGGAGGTCAGGGTCACACGCCTCCCTGCGGCGACGCAGACAGAGACAGCCGAGTCTCTATTGTGGTCAAGGGGATCACCAGCTTCAGCAGCATCCGATACATCCCAACTCGGGATCTACGAGAGCAGAGGGACTGTCACGTGATCTTCCACCTCCTGGGGCTGGTGTGAGTATCCCATCTTCATCAGGTTCTGTTAAACCCTTTTTAGTGTCGATCACACTAGCCGGCTGTCCCTCATGTACTGTTTCTACAGAGCTAGATTCCAGTGCCGTGGGGCACTTTATTGACCAGACCCTTGCCTCCTCTCTTAACATCCCCTCTTACCCACTCTTCTCTCCATTTCCAGTTCAAGCCCTTGATAATCGGCCACTAGGAGCCGGAACAATCACCCACATCACCTCATCACTCACCCTCACCGTAGAATCCATTCATTAGGAAAACATTGCCTTCTTCACCACTAGGGCACCAGCTCACAAGATCAACCTCGGCCTCCCATGGCTCCAACTCCATAATCCCACCATCTCATGGTCGAGGATGAGACTCACTGACTAGTCACCCGCATGCTGGATGGCCTGTTTTCCTGTTCTCTCATGTTCTAGCCCCTGTGGTCTGGGACGTAGATGTGGACATTCGCCAGGCTCTGGAGAGGGAACCTGCTCCCACTACCTGTCCTCCTGAGCACATCTATGTTCCTATGGGGATAAGGACGCGACTGTTGACCTGGGCACACACATCTCTCGTCGCTGGACATCCCAGGATCACCCGTACTATACAATCACTCTCCGAAAAGTATTGGTGGCCCACCTTGAAGCAGGACGTTATTCGCTATGTCAACTCCTGTTCTGTGTGTGTCCAAACTAAGTCTCCCCGACACGCTCCAGCAGGGAAACTCCTTCCCCTTCCAGTGCCTCAATGTCCCTGGTCTCAACTGTTCATTGACTTTGTTACCGATCTCCCCTCTGATGGTTTCACCACCCTTCTGGTGGTTGTGGACAGATTTTCTAAATCATGGCAGTTTATTCCTCTCTCTGGTCTCCATACCACTCTCCAAGTCGCTGAGGCACTCTTCCAGCAGGTCTTCTGTCACTATGGACTTCCAGAGGACATCATCTCCGAGCGTAGACCCCAATTCACGTCACGGGTATGGAAGGCTTTCAAGGAGAAACTGGGGTTCCAGTCAACCTCACTCCCGGGTACCAGCCTTTGTCCAATGGGCAGGTAGAGAGGATAAACCAGGAGCTGGGGATTGGGCACGAGCTAGAACGAGGCCCCTGCAGTGGACGAATGGTTCCGGTGCATAGAGGAGGTTTGGAGTGATGCTCATGTGAGGCTCCAGCATGCCATCTGTCACCAAAAGGAGCAGGCGGATCACCACCGTGTTCGATCCTGGTGACTGCGTCTGGCTCTCCATCAGGAACCTCCCACTCTGCCTGCCCTGCAAGAAGCTGAGCCCCCGGTTTGTGGGGCCGTTCAATGTTCTCTGGAGGGTCAACGAGGTGATGTACACATGACAACTTCCTGTTGACTACCATATCTCACCTGTCTCCCTTCTCAGGCCGGTGGATCCCCAGGCTGATACTGTCCCTCATGACACCCCTCCGCCCCTCGTGGATGTCCCTCTGGCCTGCGAAGTGGAGCCGCCCGTCATGAGGGCAGTACTGTCACCTCTACTCCCGCTCCTTCCCTCCGGCATTCACTTTCGCCGGTTTACTAACCATCGGACCTGGCATTCATCATTACGCGCACTTGCGCTTCATCTATAGGCACACCTGGACTCCATCACTTCACTGATTACCTCCCCTATACCTGTCACTCCCTTAGTTCCATTTCCCAGGCAGTATTGACTATGTGTTTCATGTCTGTACGCTATTCATGTCATGTTCGGTTTATTATCAAACTCACCACCTGCACTTGCATCCCGACTCCCAGCGTCCACGTTACATTGTAAATAAGAATTTCTTGCCTGGTTAAATAAAGGTTAAATTAAGAAAAATATATAAAAATAATCAAGTTTGCTGATGACGACTGTGGTTGGCCTGATCACCGACAATGATGAGACAGCCAATACGGAGGAGGTCAGTGACCTGGCAGGGTGGTGCAACAGCAACCTGTCACTCAACGTCAGTAAGACAAAGGAGCTGATTGTGGACTGAAGGAAATGGAAAGCCAAGCACATCCCCATCCACATCAACGTGGCTATAGTGGAGCGGGTCGAGAGCTTTAAGTTCCTCGGTGTCCAACCCACTAAGGAATTATCATGGTCCACACACCAACACAGTTGTGAAGAAGGCACGACCACACTTCTTCCCCCTCAGGAGGCTGAAAAGATTCTGCATGGGCCCTTAGATACTCAAAATGTTCTACAGCTGCACCATTGAGAGCAATTTGACTGACTGCATCACCGCTTGGTATGGCAACTGCTTGGCATCCGACCGCAAGGCGCTACCCCCATAAGATTGCTAAATAGTTTGTTAAATAGTTAACCAATAGCTACCCGGACAATATGCATTGACCCTGCACTAACTCTTTTGACATACAATTGCTCAGAAACATAGATTGTGTTTAATTAACAAGCAGAAAAATGTATTTCTGAAAATGATAGGGTACAAAATGATTGTTTTCAATACTCCATCACCCTCCCCTTGCGAGGATAATGACACTGAGCCTTTTTATAAAATGTTTTATGAGATTTGAAAACACATTGCGAGGGATCTTAGACCGTTCCTCCATGGTCAGATGATATGAAAATAGAGCTCTTTGGCCATGAACACCAGTGGTGGGTTTGGCGTTGAAAAAACAGATGCATATGCAGAAAATAACCTCATACCTACTGTAAAATGTGGTGGTGGATCTTTGAGGTTATGGGGCTATTTCACTTCAAATCAAAACATTATTGGTCACATACAGTACACATTGTTAAAATATGTTATTAAGATTGTAGCGAAATGCTGGTGCTTCTAGTTCCGACAGTACAGCAATATCTAACAAGTAATATCTAACAATTCCACAACATATATCCAATACACACAAATCTAAGTAGAGGAATGGGATAAGAATATATAAATATAAATATATGGATGAGCAACGAGAGAGCGGCGTAGGCTAAGATGAAATAGATAGAATACAGTATATACATATGAGATGAGTAATGCAAGATATGTAACATTATTAAAGTGGCATTATTAAAGTGACTAGTATTCAATTTATTAAAGTGGGCTATTTCAAGTCTATATGTAGGCAGCAGCCTCTCTGTGCTAATGATGGCTGTTAAACAGTCGGATGGCCTTGAGATAGAAGCTGTTTTTCAGTCTCTCGGTCCCAGCTTTGATGCACCTGTACTGACCTCGCCTTCTGGATAGTAGAGGAGTGAATAGGTAGTGGAACGGGTGGCTGTTGTCCTTGATGATCTTTTTGGCCTTCCTGTGACATCAGGGGCTGTAGGTGTCCTGAAAGGGAGGTAGTTTTCCCCCAGTGATGCGTTGTGCAGACCGCACCACCTTCTGGAGAGCCCTGTGGTTGTGGGCAGTGCAGTTGCCATACCAGGCGGTGATACAGCCCGACAGGAGGCTCTCAATTGTGCATCTGTAAAAGTTTGTGAGGGCTTTAGTTGACAAGCCACATTTCTTCAGCTTCCTGAGGTTGAAGAGGTGCTATTGTCTTTGTGGGTGGACCAAGCTTAACGATGAGCTTGGAGGGTACTATGGTGTTGAATTCTGAGCTATAGTCAATGAACAGCATTCTTACATATGTATTCCTCTTGTTCAGATGGGATATGGCAATGTGCAGTGTGATGGCGATTGCATCATCTGTGGACCTATTGGGGCGGTAAACAAATTGAAGTGTGTCTAGGGTGACCGGTAAGGTGGAGGTGATATGGTCCTTGACTAGTCTCTCAAAGCACTTCATGATGACAGAAGTGAGTGCTATTGGGGGGCGATAGTCATTTAGTTCAGTTACCTTTGCATTCTTGGGTACAGGAACAATGATGGCCATCTTGAAGCATGTGGAGACAGCAGACTGGGATAGGGAGAGATTGAATATGTCCGTAGACACACCAGCCAGCTGGTCTGTGCATGCTCAGAGGTCGCGGCTAGGGATGCCGTCTGGGCCGGCAGCCTTGTGAGGGTTAACGTGTTTAAATGTCTTACGTCGGCCACGGAGAAGGAGAGCCCACAGTCCTTGGTAGCGGGCTGCGGCGGTGTCACTGTATTATCCTCAAAGCGGGAAAAGAAGGTGTTTAGTTTGTCTGGGAACAAGACGTTGGTGTCCGCAACGTGGCTGGTTTTCCTTTTGTAGTCCGTTATTGTCTGTAGACCCTGCCACATTTGTCTTGTGTCTGAGCCGTTGAATTGCAACTCTACTTTGTCTCTATACTGACTTTTTGCTTGTTTGATTGCAAACAAGCCAAATGGTCCTGGGGCCCTAGTTAAAGTCAACGGCATCATTCACTTTATCAAGTACCAGGGCATTGTAGGCAAATACCTGGTTGCCTATGCCAGAAAGCTTGACCACAAGTGGATCTTCCAGCAGGACAATAACCAAAGGAAACACATCAAAATCAACAAAGAAATTGTTATGTGGCCATCTCAGTCTCTGGACTTAAACCCCATTGAAATCTGTGGTTTGCATTGAAGAAGGGCAGTCCTTAAGGGCAGATGAAGGATATGAAGGATATGGAAAGATCCTGTATGGAGGAATGGTCTAAGATCCCTCCCAATGTGTTCTCCAATCTCAAACATTTTAGAAAAAGGGGAGGGTACAGGAGTATTAAAAACAGGAGTGCCCATCATTTGTTAAACAAAATATAGTTCTCTGAGCAATTGTATTAGTATAAAATGATATAATAAAAAAAACATTGGAGCAAACTATGTAGCTCAGTATTTGTATTATTTATTATATAGTCTGTTTTGATCATCTTTATCAAGGGTGCCAATCATTTTGGAACTGCCTATTTTTAACTGAATAGTGGTGTATTGTAACACAGCAATCTCCACTTCTCCCGAAGCAGTCTGTTTTCATCTAATGCTCTGCCTAAAAAGCTATTGAAAGGACTCACTTACATTTTAATGGAAACTAATAGATTACATGAAATCTCTGTGTGACATCTTTCAGCTTGCAGATTTACAGCAATGGCAAAATTAACAGATGGATTTTTTACTCTGATAGTAATGAATCTTTAAAGCACAATTGGGCAGCATGAGCTTATCTTTCTTGGAGCAGAGGGGGCGGCGGGGTGAGTGTGTCCGTGTCCGTGTCCGTGTCCGTGCCCGTGCCCGTGTCCGTGTCCGTGTCCGTAACCGTGTCCGTGCCCGTGTCCGTGCCCGTGTCCGTGTCCGTGCCCGTGCCCGTGTCTGTGCCCGTGCCCGTGTCCGTTTCTGTGTCCGTGTCCATGCCCGTGTCCGTGTCCGTGCCCGTGCCCGTGTACGATAAGCAGATATTTTGAAGCTAATATGATATATATAAGATGTCCTCAAAAGTTAATAAATTACATCCCTAACCTTGATAAGAGTGATTGATCACGTTGTGCATCTCCTTTTTAGGAACAAACAAATGAACTAATGGAGCAGCCGGAGAGGCGGAACGAGAAGAGGAAAGCAAAGAAGCATGTGGAGGCCTTCAAGACACAGCTAACAGCAGGCGGCTACTCAAAAACCCAAAGCTACTGGAGTTGATAGATAAAAGCACGGAAAACTAAATTACTGAATCTCACACCATTTGGCTGCACTTGGAACTAAAGATGGTAGAATTTAGCTGTGATCGTGATTGTTGAGTGTAGAATTCTGCTACGCTCTAGAATGTGGACATGTTCACCCCTTCACCCAGTTGTTAAAAGTTACACATCTTGAATCCCAAATAATTCTCAGGCACCAGTTTTACATGAAGTGTCCATGTACAGTATAAGTGCAGTTAGCTTTTTCCACAGCAGGTCAAGCAGACCCCTTTGAATACTTTGTCTGAAAGTTCTTCAGATTTGGAGGATGGACAGGGACAAGGGACGAGTAGAGAGACATATCTGGCAGAGAGAAAGGGGGAAGCTTCAGGCTAAGGTTGAGGCTTCAGAAAAAAAATCATACAAAAATGCAGAAAAAAAGGCTAATCTGTCCAAATGTCAGTCTTAACAGTTTTAGGAGCTGGCGTAACCCTACTCCCAAATGGAAGTTAGTCCTGATCTGTGGGCCAGTGCCTCTGCTCTGTGCAGCCTAACTCCCTGGCTCTTGTGTTGCGGGGTTGGAAAGCAGAGTTCCCTTGGTCCAGGCTGGAATGGACGAATAGAGCTCCAGGAAGATGGCACAAAGCAGAATACACATTTCCAATGGACCTTCTTCTTCTTCTTCTTCCATTTTGGTCATCTTAATCTAATAGTGGGTGGGTCATGTTTCTGCACACAATGCCTCTTGCATTCATTACCCATGAACTGTAGCCCATTGCATCATTGCTCTCTTTTCAATAATAAAGAAACTTTAACTCTGGCCTAATCATGCCACAGGAAATGAAATACTTCCTACTTCCTGATTAATTGTATTTACACAGACCGAAAGCGGTTATTCTGCTGAGAGGAAATTAGGCAGTAGGCAGTGGCATGTTAGTTTGTGTGCTGTCGTGAATCTGGAGCTCTAGAGCCCTGGGCCAGTTTACATCAGAATCCTTGAGGCTGCAGCTAGCGAATCAGAATTAGCCTAGGGGCTGTAGCAGCGAATCAGAACTAACCTCACGGCTGCAACAGCGAATCAGAACCAGCCGAGTGAATATACATTTGTTTAACTCGCAGAGAGGAGATTAGAATGTATTAGCTCTCTAAGTAGTCGGTTGATTTTCTGGCTGCAGGCAAGCAGCAGCTCCTACTCATTTTCTCTGCATAATTAACAATGCAGAGTCCACACAGTAATAAGATGCCTAGGAACAAAGCAAATAACACCCTGGTTGTGTAAATATAATATAATTACATTCCCGGTACTGTATGATTACAAAAGGCAATATAGGCCCTTCATCGTCCCATAGTATATTTGCACTCCTTACAATTAGGAGGAAATGTCAATTCCGAAATTAATTGAGGATGAATTGTGTGAAGTAAATTTTCTGATGAGGCCTTGCTTCAGTGATCCTTTGCTATAACCGATATGCTGAGGATGCTCCAGCCTCTCTTCTCTGTGTTCAGGTGGCAAGAATAACTGTGAAAGTACAGCTCCAAAGCAGACAAACACAACAGAGATAAAAGTTGGTGATATCTTATGTCAACTGAACTTCACCACCTCCACTACGCTGAACAAAGTAGACATTCCTTATTAAAACCCACTGTGGGCATCATCTTAAAAAACAACAACATCCAATTGAGATGTTAAACTTGTCAATATGAAGCTGATGGTTTTGGTGGTCCATATTATTAGACACCAGGAGACTGAGGTATTAATGACTTCTAGCTGGGAGCCAATGAGCTTCGAGGAAAGTCATTTAGATTCAATAGAGCGTCTCTCCATCTTCTGATCAATCTGCTCAGTAATGAAGGAGTGCCGTGGGACCTCAATGAGCTTCTCTAAGAGAGAATAATACATAGCCTTTATGCCATCGAGATTTCATTTAGTTGATCCTAGATAGCTGTAATTAGAAAGGCAAAATTGGCGTGGGGGACGTTCTTCTTCGGGGACATTTAAAGGACCCGTCAAAGTTGAGATGGGTGTTTTCCCTTGAGTTTGTGTGGTCTTAAAGTTTCAGACGGCATTCAGTTATGGCTCGTTGAATTTCCATTGCAATTGTGCATCATTGGAGATGTAAATGAATGTTATCATTCGTAATAATTCAAAAAGGGTGAAAACTGTGTTAATAATAGGCAACCTACAGTATACTTTCACATTGAAGACCAACACAGTTTAAATGTAATGTCAGTTCTACACAAGTTTCTATTCTCAGCTTGCTCCTGTAAAAAGGCAACACTTCAGTTCTACACACGTTTATATTCTCAGCTTGCTCCTGTAAAAAGGCAACACTTCAGTTCTACACAAGTTTATATTCTCAGTTTGCTCCTGTAAAAAGGCAACACTTCAGTTCTACACAAGTTTATATTCTCAGCTTGCTCCTGTAAAAAGGCAACACTTCAGTTCTACACAAGTTTATATTCTCAGCTTGCTCCTGTAAAAAGGCAACACTTCACTTCTACACAAGTTTATATTCTCAGCTTGCTCCTGTAAAAAGGCAACACTTCAGTTCTACACAAGTTTATATTCTCAGCTTGCTCCTGTAAAAAGGCAATACTTTAGGGGTTCAGAAGTGCACACCATCCCCACTTCATGTTTCCCATAAGAGGTCACCATTTGAAAAACTGTATTACTCTGAGTCGCAGGTTTCTGAGACGCCAACCGGGTCAACACTGTCATTGATTTTCTCCACCTCATACAGTAGTTGTGTTTTGTTCAAAATCCTTCGCCGCCATATGCGGCTGCCTGGAACCACGGGTGGTTTATCAAGTGTGCTGAACCGCCTGCTCTTCTCCTTGGTACCAGTCCAGAGTAACACCAGTTGTAGGGTGATTCATTAGGTAGTTGAATAGCAAAGTTGTACCATCCAGGTGATACCATGAACATGACGTGGCTGGATGGGTCAATAAACCCCATTTACATGTATAATGGAACTGGGGAATGTGTTAGCCCTCTGAGCTGAGGCTAAACGGGAGACTTTAAGATTTGAAATAGGTAGAGATGGTATTCATTTTTTTCTTGTTCACAACACGTTATTGAAATGTGCAAAAGCAATACAATTTTACCCACAACATTTTGCACAGGGATGCCATAGTATGCATAGTATGTGTGTGTTTGGACAGATTTGCGACATTCTCCCCACAGGACCAGAAAGCTGTGTGAGGAAGCTTTGGGGTGAAAAAATTGTCCTATACCTGGGTTCTGTTGACTTGTAAGTCAGGCCCATGCGTCAGGCGTCAAGCAGTAATCAGACTTTGAGGTGTAATCAGGTGATATGTTGCACCAATGATTAAGGAGCGGTTAGAGAAGGGGAGAGAGAGAGAGAGAGAGAGAGAGAGAGAGAGAGGGGAGATAGAGAGAGAGAGAGGGGAGATAGAGAGAAGCACCACTGACATATGGAAATACCAATGATTAAGGAGAAGAGAGAGATACACAGAGAGAGGGGATAGACAAAGGGATAGAGTGAGAGAGAAAGGAAGAGAGAGAGAGGGGATAGAGAAAGAGATAGAGAGAGAGAGAGAAAGAGGTAAAGAGGGAGATTGAAAGGGAGAGAGGGAGAGGATAGAGAAAGAGATAGAGGGAGATGAAATACAGAGAGAGAGCAGAGTCCCTGAAGGGAGTTGAGTGGCGCAAAGCTAATAATCAGTTTGTTCTTTGCTGATTACAGGCTAATCATGACCAAAACACAGAGAGAGCAGAGAAGAGAACCATCGCCTGGAACACATTTACCCAGCATCGCCTCGCCTCGGTCCCAGTTTCCTGCCTCTGCCTCAGAGACATGTGACCAGTAATCTGAGGAGAGAAAGAAATCAACGTCTATTATGTAATAAGGAGCTTCCCTGATGTTCCACTGGTGACAATATTTATGCAGTTATGAGTTCTAATTTGCATCCGAATACATACAACAAGAAAGCAACAGTAAACACACAGACACAGAGTAAAACAAAGACAAACGAGTAGCTCCACCTCTATGCTATTAAGTGTGCACAATTAATCAAGCTTTGAAACCCACATTGAAGAACTCGTCTAATCATTCCAGTTTTGATGCAGAATTAAGTGTTTCAAACCAAAGCCTATTGAATTTACTGTACACTAACTCAGCTGATTTGGGAACGTAATGGTGGTGAACTACTGAACAATATATGTATACGTTTTATTTATTTAAACTTTATTTAACTAGTCAGCTAAGAACTTGGTAGTGATAGGCGTTCCGTCAACGGGACAGTTGTAAATCATGCAGCGCCTTGTGTCACGATCGCAGATTTTATAGAAACAACAAATGTCGTACATATAAGTGTCCTATAACGGCTGAAAGTTTAAATTCTTGTTAATATAACTGCACTGTCAAATGCACAGTAGCTATTACTGCGAAAAAATGCCATGTTATTGTTTGAGGAGAGCTCCTAACAACAAAACTATTTTTTCAATAGGTTTGATACATTCACCTCTGAAGATGAAATGTGGACTTACGTTCTGAAATCTTGCTCTGATTTATCATCCAAAGGGTCCCACAGATAACATGAAGTGTCGTTTTGTTAGATAAAATCCTTTTTCATATCTGTCACAGGCCGGCTCATAGCCTGTGGCAAAAATGAGGGGACGCAAACAACAGGTATAGGCCAATCAAAAAGGTTCTTTATTGTAAACCAAAACTATTAACTTTAAACAAAGAAAAAGGAATGAGGTGTGACAGTATCATAATGTAAAGTGTATGTAAAGTGCAGGGATGCATGAATCTGTGTGTGTGAATGACTGAGTGAAAACTATGCAAAACTACAATGGAACAAACAAAACAGGATCATACCTAGAGGAGCAGAGAGAGAGAGACAAGAGTGATTAGTGAAGCAGTTTAAATACCCTGAGCCCAGGTGACTCCAATCACTAACGACCCTCCTCTGCCTGCAGGAGGAACCGCCCCTGCACTGCAGAGGGGCCGTGACATATCCTAAAAAGGTCCATATAGCATGCACGATCGATTTTGTATTTCCACTCTTTCAATTTGCAAAGAAAGGAATCTGTGAAAATTGAACCCTAAACGTTGTTTCAACCAGTCAAATCGCGTTCATATTTATTTCCCAGAGATCCTAGAACGTAACCAGACTTCATTATATCATTAGGGGTGTAGTATATCCTATAGGACACCAAATTTGGTCAGAGACGTGGGCGGTCTTCACTTGATCGACTATATCTTTGTCAAATAAGCACCAATCGGGGTCAAACAAAGCTAGCTAGATAGCCAATGAACTGGGCTTTATGGGAGTATCCCCGAATCAGTAACCCCGTATCCCGAGTATCCCCGTATCAGTAATCCCGTATCTGTCGCAAACTGACGCAAACTGTAGCTGCTAACCTTGTGCGACAGCAAGCCTTTTCCTTTTGGACAACAATTATGAGAATTTGGAGAGTTATGAAGTTATGAAAACTGGGTGTTTTGCAAATGTTGAACTTATAATATGGCTACTAATACTGGAACAGCTAAATCAAGTCCAAGTATACAGATTTGATCATATTCTTGCAGAAAATGTAATGTGAATGTAAATGTCTCCTTCACAATTTGCCCAAATGTACCTGGGTGACTTCACACTAAATGTCATGTAGTTTATATCATACTTCAAGTTATTTGTTATCTGTTTGAACATACACTCCTGCCATCTTGTGGACACCATCGGAATTACAACCAGAGTGATGGCTAGATGTGGGACCTTACTGTTGCATTTCAAAGATGGTGGTAGAAAAAAAACAGTCGTTTTTTTCTTTGTATTTTCTTCTATCAGATCTATTGAGTTATATTCTCCTACATTCAATTCACATTTCCACAAACTTCAAAGTGTTTCCTTTGTTTCCTAGAATCAGCTTCCTATTTCACAACAAAGCATCCTTCACTCATGCTGCCAAACATGCCCTTGTAAAACTGACTATCCTACCGTACCTTGACTTCGGCGATGTCATTTACAAAATAGCCTCCAACACTCTACTCAGCAAATTGGATGCAGTCTATCACAGTGTCATCTGTTTTGTCACCAAAGCCCCATATACTACCCACCATTGCAACCTGTATGCTCTCGTTGGCTGGCCCTCGCTTCATATTCGTCGCCAAATCCACTGGCTCCAGGTCATCTATAAGTCTTTGCTAGGTAAAGCCCCGCCTTATCTCAGCTCACTGGTCACCATAGCAGCACCCACCCATAGCATGCGCTCCAGCAGGCATATTTCACTGGATGGAGAAAGCCAATTCCTCCTTCGGCCGCCTTTCTTTCCAGTTCTCTTCTGCCAATGACAGGAAAGAACTGCAAAAATCACTGAAGCTGGAGACTCATATTTCCCTCACTATCTTTAAGCACCAGCTGTCAGAGCAGCTCACAGATCACTGCACCTGTCTGTAAATAGCCCATCCAACTACCTCATCCCCATACTGTTATCTATATTATTTATTTTTGTTCCTTTGCACCCCAGTATCTCTAGTTTTACACTCATATTCTGCACATCTATCACTCCAGTGTTTAATTGCTATATTGTAATTATTTCGCTACTATGGCCTATTTATTGCCTTACCTCCGGTATCCTACCTCATTTGCACACACTGTATATATACTTTTTTCCCTACTGTATTATTGACTGTATGTTTGTTTATTCCATGTGTTACTCTGTGTTGTTGTTTGTTCTGCACTGCTTTGCTTTATCTTGTCCAGGTCGCAGTTGTAAATGAGAACTTGTTCTCAGCAAGCCTATCTGGTTTTAAATAAAGGTCAAATTAAGGTAAAATAAAAAAAAATGGTATCAAGAATATGCATATCCTTGCTTCAGGGCCTGAGCTACAGGCAGTTAGATTTGGGTATGTCTTTTTAGGTGATTTAAAGGAAAGGGGGCTATCCCTTAGAAGATTTATTAAGAACAAAGTCTTAATGACGGCCTACACCAGTCGGCCTACACCAGTTAATCCCGGACGACGCTAGACCAATTGTGCGCCACCCTATGGGACTCCCAATCACGGCCGGTTGTGATACAGCCTGGAATCAAACCAGGCTGCCTGTAGTGACGTCTCAAGCAATGAGATGCAGTGCCTTAGACCGCTGCGCCACTCGGGAGCCAATATCATCCCAATCTCATTGGTGTGTTCGGTGCCAATGCAACTTTTCACGTACTGTAATAAGACTCATCAGAGCAGTACAAAAATCTGACAGATACGCCCTGAAATGATGGATTGGATATCAGCTGTTCCCATTCCTAGCCTTTTTGTTTTGCCGTTAATCACCTCAAACCAATAACTGTAAATGCTAATCTGTATATTAATGTGAGCAGCGGAACAGAACTCTCAGTCCCAGGCTGTGTCTCCTGGTAGTAGAGAGAGTGGTGGTGGTGTTTCTATCTCTCCATCCTTAGCTCCAGCTCGCTCCCACACCACAATGGAGCCTGCCTGCATTGCCATAGCTGCCTGTGAAATTGAACCGAACTAATTAGAATTTAAATGAAACCATGATTGGACATGTTGTGCTTGTCATACTATGAAAGACAGATGGGTTTGTAATTACATTACCAGTCTGACATCATTGTGGTCTGCTACATGCACAGCTTTCACTGCACTAGTGTACCAGGTCCATCCCTGATGCCTTCATGGAGCACAGCAACGTGGTGGCTGTGGTGACACCGGTTCAAAGGCAATTTAGTGGGGATTTCTTCAAGTTCTGGCAGTGTTGGCACTGGGTATTTAGGCCCATTCAACAGAATCATGATAAATCACTATGGTTAGCTAGCTGCATCACATCAGTGCCATTTACAGGATCTTTGATTGTGGTAGAAAAGTGGGGGAAACAGCAATAAAACAAAAACATTGAATGCAATATATCAGGGTTGGAATTCTATAGAAAAATTGTCCTCATTTCAGCACAAGGCCTTACTCAAGACCGGTCATGGTTGGATTTACACTATGACATTCACACTCAACCACCCTCCTACATACTCATATACTGTCCATCCCTATGTCTGACTTCCACTCTGTTGAGGAGACAACGTAGCTGATCCTTTATTTCCCATTTCTCTTGAAGGACAATGACTGTAGACTATGGCCATCGTATTTCTCTGAGCTTTAAGGACCTGGGCTGCATCTCAAATGGCACCCCATTCCTTATAAAGTGCACTACTTATAAGGGCTCCGGTCAAAGGTAGTGCAGTGCAGAGGAAATGTGGTTCCATTTGGGATACACCCTGGGTGATATAAATCCCTGGGTGAAGCGGCGAGCCAGTAGTGCTGGTAGGGAGACATTTTATAGACTGCTAGATTGTCATCTAGTTCATCCGCAGGCCTCAGACATATGCCTCATAAAGATTTCTATTAGGTCAATGTGATGCAGCTGGAATGGGAAGAGGGAGATTACACCTTAAGAGTGTTGTAGAGGTGTAGCGGAGTCTCGTTCAGTACCTAGAGACGTAATAAACAACTTCATTCCAACCATTAAACCAAGAACAGGTTACCCTGATGTAGTGCTTGTTCACAAAGCAATACACATACACATACACCGCTTCTCAAAATATACCCCGCTACTCATAATACACCCCCACTACTCAAAATACACCCCACTACTCTCACCCCCACTACTCAAAATACACCCCACTACTCAAAATACACCCCACTACTCAAAATACACCCCACTACTCAAAATACACCCCACTACTCAAAATACACCCCACTACTCAAAATACACCCCCACTACTCAAAATACACCCCACTACTCAAAATACATCCCACTACTCAAAATACACCCCACTACTCAAAATACACCCCACTACTCAAAATACACCCCACTACTCAAAATGCACCCAACTACTCAAAATACACCCCCACTACTCAAAATACACCCCACTACTCAAAATACACCCCACTACTCAAAATGCACGCTTGAGTCATGCATTGTCTCAACATTAACCATTTTTACTGTCAAATGCACAGCCTACACTACAATATCTAGCATGAACAATATTAAATAAGGACTCAATAATCCAACAAAATGTCATAAACTTGCCAATGGGAAAAAAACAAATACCAAACAATTGTTTGGCATACCACCGATGGGCATTGGTCCCTATGGTTATCATTGCCACGTCAACCCCATGTCCCCCACAATTGGAAATCATATTTGGGTTCAGCATGGTCTTCAACCACCATATCTGATCTGTCTTCATCATGGTCTTCAACCACCATATCTGATCTGTCTTCATTATGGTCTTCAACCACCGTATCTGATCTGACTTCATCATGTTCTTCAACAACCATATCTGATCTGTCTTCATCATGGTCTTCAACCACTGTATCTTATCTGTCTTCATCATGGTCTTCAACCACCATATCTGATCTGTTTTCATCATGGTCTTCAACCACCATATCTGATCTGTCTTCATCATGGTCTTCAACCACCGTATCTGATCTGTCTTCATCATGTTCTTCAACCACCGTATCTGATCTGTTTTCATCATGGTCTTCAACCACCGTATCTGATCTGAATTCATCATGTTCTTCAACCACCATATCTGATCTGTTTTCATCATGGTCTTCAACCACCGTATCTGATCTGGTATTTGTTGTGATGATGATGCAGATTAATGATAATTATCTGGTAATTTACTTTGTGTTCGCCTTGTATTATAGATAGATGTTTTATTGTCACTTACACCAGATAGATGCAGTGAAATCTGTTGTTTTACAGGGTCAGCCATAGTAGGATGGCGCCCCTGGAGCAAATAAGGGTTAAGTGCCTTGCTCAAGGGCACATTGACAGTTTTGTCACCTTGTCAGCTCGGGCATTCGAACCAGCAATCTTTTGGTTACTGGCCCAATTTATGTGCAATAAGCGATAAATCACCCCCATTTTTTTTATTTTTTTATTTTTTTATTTTACCTTTATTTAACCAGGCAAGTCAGTTAAGAACACATTCTTATTTTCAATGACGGCCTGGGAACAGTGGGTTAACTGCCTGTTCAGGGGCAGAACGACAGATTAGTACCTTGTCAGCTCGGGGGTTTGAACTCGCAACCTTCCGGTTACTAGTCCAACGCTCTAACCACTAGGCTACGCTGCCGCCCATTACAGGACCAATCTAATGGATATTTCTATGAAATTACAGAATTCGTTGTATTCACTTTGTACAAAAAATGCCACATTTTCATCTGTTTTTTCTGTGCCTTGAAATCCAACTTCTCATCAAGTCAATATTCAGCAATGACAAGTAAAATACAAATATTACAACTTTGCGAACACAAACAACCGAATCACCCTCAGTATTCTCATCGTCAATATCCTAAACTGACATGTCAACAGCCGTGATGTTATTTTTTGCCATGTCTTTGTGTTGTCGTGGTTTCCCACCACCAGTACTGTTGGGTAGTGATCCACAGTGCAGTACAGACTGTATCAGCCCTATATTCCCTGACCTTTCCTTTTCATGTACCTCCTCGAACGCCATGGAATGATTGACTCCTCACACTCTGTTGGAAAACATTCATATTCATTTAGGCCTTCTCTAAGGTGCAATATGGGGTATTTTCAGAAATGTTTTGTCATTAGAATTGATGATATAAGTTGCTGCCGTTGGGCTGAAACACAAATCCCAGATTGTAGCATTAATAAACAAGGTGGAGGGTTCTTCTCAAGGCTTATAGTGAAGGATCAGGAAATCCTATTAAGATCCAAATGAAACTCCCTAAACCCACCAAACGTCAATTCAAGTTTTGATGTCATGTTCAAGCAAATGTGAATGGATTTGTATTCAATAGCTGTCTTTAATCCTCTTGATGAGATTTCATATCATGTGGCGCAGGTCAATGATGAAATAAAAAATAATCTGATTATGTTATTCAGAAAACTGTGAATCTGGGGGAGAATCAGCTGT